>NW_026895739.1:135000-178528 GCF_033153095.1 Gastrolobium bilobum | reverse complement strand
TTCTCCAAAAGCTCATTCTCGACTCTCAAAGTCTCAAATTCGAGAAGTGCATCCTCAAACAAAGAGGTCACTGTCAGAACTCAAAGTTTCACAATGACGTCACGACGTCATCCGATTCTCTGGGATCATCAGTCATTCCCTCAATAGGGTGACCTAACCTCACAAACTCTAATCTACACAACACTCGAGTGAGTTAGGTCCTATTCCATGACTCTAACTTCAACAAGACTAGTAATTTATAATCCATATCCTCAAAATAAATTCATATTCATTTCAAAGTACTAAATCATAATCATGTTCAATTCCACCAATACATGTTAGTTAACCAACTCATTTACATAGTAACGTACCTTAGTTCACGTACACCTGCAAAATTTTAAATTTTAATAACATAATAGCTAAAAACTCTATGTAACGGTATACCTCACTCTCCATGGTATCTGCAAAATTGAGAGTTAGTCAAAGGTGAAATAACATTGACATATATTACCATAGTTCACTGTACTCATTTCATGCTTAACACTATCCATGGTGTTAACATGCCAACTACTCATGACGCATATCAATGATCAACATAAAAACCTAGAGTCATGGAGACCACTCAACTCACAAACTACTAGTACATGCACTGCCTCGCATATACAAGACACACGTGGCCCTTGCCACCAATTCCAAGTGTTACACACTCAGTTTCCCTGAAGAGAAGTTCACACTCTCAAACAGAGCACCATCACGCTTAAGTAATGGCGTAAAGCCTCTTGCCTCAACAAAATGACCGGTGCTTCCCAAAGAGACACGCTCGGTCGGATAAAGTCTTTCGCCAAAAGACTCCCAACAAGATTCTTCAGCTCAGCTACTTCTGACGGAACATCCGGTATGGAGCTAATGCAATAGGCCCCACACCAGGCAACAAATCAATGGAGAACTTTATCTCCCTCTGTGGTGGAAACTCAGAAATCTCCTCAGGAAACACCTCAAGGAATTCCCTCACCACAGGGATGCCAGTGATATCCTCCCATGTCCCACTCGCCAAACTTCCCGATCATGACATAACCAATGTCCCTGCTCACAAGGTTCTCCTATCCCGCAACAATAAAGGCGAGGCACTGGTTGTGGAAACACACGGAGACATCACCACTCACTGGGCACAAAATCAAACAAACAATCATCACACAACTATTGGACAATCCATCCACGACAAGGATGATTTCCAAATTAGCCATCGACAATCCAATCCGATCTACCGAGTAATCACGGCCATCCCACTGAAACACGACATCTCGATGTACAGTGGAGGTATCACACTTTTCTCCGGTGGCGGTAGTCAACCGCGACGGTGGAGAAAGCACAAACATGGGCAACTCAAGCCCCAAAGCAATCGGGGTTGCAACAAAAGAATGCGTAGCCCCGGAATCAAACAATACATCAACAGATGATGCACCAAAACAGTACCTCAGACAAGGTTCGGAGCTCGATCCGACTGCTGACGATCGAGGGTATAAACTCGCCTAGTGGCAAGTGGCACATCTGGTGCCGCTGTAGGTGGAAGGGGAACCATCTGAAGTGGAACTGCCTAAACTGCTGCAGCTCTCGCCGTCGACGACAGACACTCTCTAGCATAGTGGCCCTCCTTGCCACACTGGAAACAAATGGTCTGACCGGTAGCACACGTCCCCAGATGAACCCTCCCACATCCCGTGCATCTGGGAGTAGGAAGTCTCGTCGCACTCCCCTGTGTTGATGTCCCCTTGAATTGACTAGGCGCCTGCCTAGCAGCCAACTGTTTCCCTTTGCCTTTTCCAGCAAACTTCCTGTCTTTCCAGGAAGTGGAACTATCAGCTCCTTTCATCTCAGCAATCTTGGCCCTCTTGGCCTTACTCGAGTTACAGAAGTCCTCGATGTCCCGACACTGCTGCACCAGTGTCCCAAAGTCTCTCGAAGCAAAACCAGCAATATCCTCACTAAGTCCCTTGCGGAACTTAGCAGCCAAGAAAGTCGGAGTAGGCCTCGCCATCTTGAAGTGCGCAAACTTCACCAACTGGTTGAACTTGGCCAGGTACTCGTCAACCGACAACGAGCCCTGAACCAACCTGTCAAACTCTCCCTGCTTCCTCTCCTGTGCATCATACGGGAAGTACTGACCCAGAAAGCAATCCTCGAAGAATGGCCACGTCATCACATGACCCTGCATCTCGTAGACATGAGAAATGTTTGTCCACCACTCATGGGCATCGCCCTCCAGCATGTAAGTAGCGAACATCAGCTTCTGCGGATCAGTGCACTGCATGACCCGGAAGATCTTGTCTAGCGCCTGAAGCCATCGCGCTGCCGCAATAGGGTCATAGGACCCATCAAAGGAAGGCGACTTATGCTTTCTGAAAGCGTTCAGCCGTCGGTCAATCACGTCACGGTCCTCAGCAGGCTCCAGATAAGGTTCCATCACCCCAGTGACATGAGTAGCACTACCAATGTGACTCAGGGTATCAACCTGAACACTAGGTAGAGGCGACGGTGGTGGCAGTGGCGGTGGACGTGGTGGCGGAGGGAACTGCCCAACAGCAGGACCAGCCCTCATCTCCTCCAACATAACCCGCATCATGGTCATGTTTGCCATCCGGTTCGCCTCAAGGACATCCTCAGTGGTCCTCCTGTTTGCCTCACGAACATCCTCCGCGGCTTTCCGGTTCGCCTCTCTAACGGTGTCCATTATTTCCACATTGGCCAATCTAGTGGCCTCCTGCATCTCAGCCAATGCAGTCAGAATTGGGTCGGGTTGACCCTCAACAGTCTCTCGTGTTCTCCTGGATCCTACCATGACTCTGCATAAGTTACACAAATTATGAGTTGATCAGACCCACGCAATGTGATCACATATGTATCATCATAAATAAAACCAACGGAGCAAACACACAAGACAGAAACAACCAAACATCCTAATCATTGCAATACATACATGTTTTTCCTGTGAACCGTTCCTCTGATACCATAAAATGTAACACCTCGTATGCATCCGGTTTGTTAACATTACATCGTATTAAGCTGCGCTTAATAAAAATTGCGGAATATCTTTTTCTTTTCTAATTATGACGTCATATACTTAGCCAAGTTGATTACTTAATTAGTTTCATAAAAACATAGTCTGTATATAAATTGCAATAAGACATCTACTGATATACCTCAATATATAAATAAAGTGTGTATCTAGAATCACGGATCTACAACTTGTAGTCCGAACCATAATCCTGATACATTATTACAACTCCAAATAAAACAAGACATAAACAAGACTATGTGTCATGGACAATCCCCATGCTCACCAAATCAACAGCGTCTCAACAAGATGATATACAATCATAAACTGAAACTAAAAGCATAAAGCAGCATGCATAAACCAGCATCCAACAAGTCAGCATAATATAACAGCAATATCGAACTCAGCTCCGGCCTCCTGCCGCTTGAGGTCTCGACCTTACCTGAACCTGAAATAAGCGCCCCAAACGTGGGGTGAGATCTCTAACAGAAATCTCAGTAAGAAAAGGGGTCCTCAAGGATCTTCCACCCCAAGCTCACTTACATGTGCAATATAAGTTCAAAAGCAATTTAACAATATAATTTCCAAAATAGTGCAATGCAGCAGATAATCATGTCATGTGGGTTATAACTATTCTACTGATCAGAGAAATGCAGGAATACGTCTATTGCCCACACCAGCCCATGCTGTATCAGCTCATGCTGTACCCACCCCCAAAGGGCCACCCCATGGTTTCCCTTTAAGGCGAACACCACATAAATATCATACAACAATTGCACTTAACAGCTCCATAGCATTTCAATAAAACAGTACATGAAGACAACATCATGTGTATAACCATACCCCCATGGGACATGGTGGAACCAACAATGGCTAAACCGAGGACACGAAAGCTTACCTTGCAAGCTAACACCCAAAGCCAAGAGTCCACAGCTCAAAGTCCAAACATAGCAGATTCACAATCTGTTATGGACCAACAATACATCAACAACATGCACCGCAAGCATACAATATTAAGACAATGCTTTTCCATTACGTTTTACGTCTTAAGGCTTCTCACCAAGCCATAAGCCCTTAATCATACGATTCTGACTTACATTAATTAATTACAGAAGTTCAACTTCCTCAAACTAGGGTCCACAAACCCATAGATCAGTTCTGGATGAACAGTACGCTATTGTTCCTCGCAAACCCAGAATATCGAGATATTCCTCGGGGACATATCCGGATATGCAATATCCGGATATCTCACAGGCAATATCCGGATATCAATATTCGGATATCCAGATTCCCATATCCGGATATCCATATCCGGATATCAATATCCGGATATTCCACGTCAAATATCCGGATATTTCGCGACAGAATGCAGTTTCTGCATTTCGCGAAGATATCCCTCCAAGGTTCCATTTTTAACACTTCCAGAAACTTAAACATGCATCTTAAGGTTCATTTATGTTCATATGACAGTTGGTTACTTGTTTAACTCATTAAACATACCAAGACACTTCTTTTACTCATCAAAACACAAGATCAAGGTTGGTACAACTTACCAAAGCTCAAAACAGAGCAACAATGGCTCTTGGAGCTCACCACACTGCCTCTAAAGGTCTGACCTTCAAGGCACACGAAAATGACAACACAAGCAAGGTTCTTTGTGCCAAAAGGTGGCTTCTTGAAGCTCAAGAAGCCAAGAACAAGAGCTCTCACCAAAGGAACACCAACTCAGCCCCTCAACACCTCACTAACAACAACCACAACTCAGAAAGGAGCACTCACCCTCTTCACAAAGCTCACACACACTTAACCAAGTGTTTAGATGGTGAAACAAAGAAGAAAAGATGAAGACTTTGCACAAAACAAGCATGGGAGGCTAAGGGAAGGTGATGGCAGCAGCTGGCCTCCAAGTTACACGTAGAGTGGCTGAAGAATCAGCCTAGGGTTTAGTGCCAAGTTCTATTTATAGGCGGTTAAGTCACTAAGACACAATATTAGCTTTAATTGCTACGCTTAGCATTTTAATCTCAAACTTTGGATTCTTATCCTACTCAATTTTACAAGAATTATAATATTTTTCTTATAATTTTCGGAGCACCTTTCCGGTATGCGCTTTTCATAGCCAGTACCGGCTTCTGGCACCAGTTCTCGTTATTTTGACTTGAAACTCGTTTTAGAAGTCCTACATATTATTCTAGTAATTTTCATGCACTTATTATAATTTTCCGGATACTTTTTCGGTACACATTTATACCGACTAGCAGAACCAGTATCTGCACTTTTCTTCCGAAAAGCGACTTTCAGCATTATCAATCACTTACTATAATTATTAGAGCCTCATAATAATTATTAGGGTCAATTATAGAATCATTTCCTATTTTCTCATAATTTATTAATTAAATTCCTTAATTAACGATGCAGGTTCTTACAATTGCTGGTCTAAAACAGATTGTGATTGTGCTATTTATGGACTTTGAGCTAGTGTGGACCTTGGCCTGGATTGATTGCTTGAGAGATAAGCTTTCGTGTCCTCGGTTTAGCCGTTGTTGGTTCCACCATACCCAATGGGGGAATGATTTATATGCATGATGTGTTTTCATGTTTGGATATTTGAAATGCTGTTGAGCTGTTATGTGTAAGTGCCTTATGATATGCATGTGTTGTTTCACCTAGACGATAAGCCTGAGTATGTAGGAGACATACAATAGGGTGATTCTGTGGGTGGGTGCAAGTGGTGTCTTGCACTGATTGTAGGTTATAGACATATATAAATCCTGCATTTCTCTGGCCAGTAGAATATTTGACACACGTGACATGATTATTCTTCTGCATTGCACTGATTTTGGAACTTATACTGTTTTTACTACTTTTAGAACTTATATTGCACATGTAAGTGAGCTTGGGGTGGAGAGATCCTTGAGGACCCTTTGTCTTACTGAGATTTCTGTTTAGAGATCTCACCCCACGTTTGGGGCACATTTTCAGATTCAGGTAACTAAGCTGAGTTGAGATTTATGCTTTCATAATGATGTGATGGATTGTGACATGCTTTATAGTTATTATCATGCTATTTGATTTGAGACTCTATTGGGCTTTGTTGCCTTATTTGGTGAGCATGTGGATTGTCCATGCCACATTGATTGACTACGTTGATTTAGATTCAAGTTGTATAATGTATCAGGATCATGGTCCGGACTACATGTTATAGTTCCGTGATTTAGATACTCACTTATTTATTATGAGGTCATTCAGTGTAGATAGCTGTTTATTTGCAATTTACATACAGGCAATGTTTTATGAAAAAGGATTAAGTAATTAACTCGGTTAATATAATGACATCATAATTGAAAGAAAAAGTTTATTCCGCAAGCGCAGCTTAATACGATGATATGATAACAAACCGGGTATACACAGGGTGTTACATCATCGGTACACATTTATACCGTGAAGCAGAACCGATATCTGCACTTTTCATCAGAACAGTGATTTAAGCATTATTTTTCCTTCTCAATAATTATTCTATTCTTTCTATATTTATGCAAGGTCAATTATGGAATTATTTCTTAAATTCATAATTAAATTATGTTAAATTTCTAATTTAACGGTGCAGGTTCTTACAATCTTCACAAGGAGAATTCAAGAACTAACTTACTACACTAACTACAAATGAGATGTCTAGTCGAGTAATTGTAAGATGGTTCAACTTCCCAACCAATCTTTTATACCTTTTTGGATCTGAAAATAGCTCTCCCTAATTTGGCATAAGCTTGACATTTGGATCCATAGGGGTATCGACAAGCTTAGTATTCAACAGAGCTGTCTTCTCTTGAATGTCAATAGCATATTTCCTTTGGAATATCATGATAGCATCCTTGGAGTGAGCCACTTCAATTCCCAAGAAACATCATAGTCTTCCGAGATCCTTTCTCTAAAAATGATGACTGAGGTGTTGTTTTAACTAAGTAATACCTTGATGGTTATCACCTGTAATGAAAATATCATCAACATATACCACCAAATAAATGGATCCAGAGTCTGAGTGGTGAAAAAAGACCGAGTGATCAGCCGTACCCCGAGTCATACCAAACTACTGGACAATGGTGCTAAACCTCTCAAACCAAGCTCGTGGAGACTGTTTGAGACCATTCAAAAATTTACGGAGTTGACAAACTAGACCAGACCCCCCCTGAGCAGCAAATTCAGGAGGTTGCTCCATATAATCTTCTTCTGCAAGATCACCATTGAGAAAATTATTTTTGACATCCAATTGATAGAGGGGCCAATGACGGATAACATCTATAGTAATAAAGAGGCGAACATACGTCGTTTTTGCCACAGGGGAAAATGTATGCCCATAATCCTCATTAAACACCTGAGTGTATCGTTTGGCCGCCAAACATGCTTTTAGATTATCCACCTGTTTATTAGGACCAACCTTGACAGTAACATTTTGCAGAAGGAAGAGGAACCAGATCCCAAGTACCGTTGCCATGAAGTGCACATGTAAGAACCCGCACCGTTAATTAAGGAATTAATTAGATAATTATGAGATTAATGAGATAATTCCATAACTGACCTTAATAATTATGAGAAGGCTTGAATAATTATAGAAAGTAATTAATAATGTTGAAAGTCGCTTTTCTGATGAAAAGTGCAGATACCGGTTCTGCTTCACGGTATAAGTGCGTACCGATGAAGTATCCCGAAAAATTATAATAAGTGAATGAATAATCCTAGAATAATATGTAGGATTGTGATTTCAAGTTTCAAGTTAAAATAATGAGAACTGGTGTTAGAATTGATACTGGCTATATAAAAACGTATACCGAAAAGGTGCTGCGAAAAATAAAATAAAAATATGATAAATCCTGGAAAAATGAGTAGGTTCAGATTTCAAAGTTTGGGATTAAAATGCTAAGCGTAGCTATTTTTGTTAATACTGTGTGTTTAAGACTTAAGTGCCTATAAATGCTTAATGACACTAAACCCTAGGCCATATTGAGGTGCCTACGTGAAGTTGTTTTCTGAGTTTTGGCTGCTGAACCTCTCTTCACCATTCCTTAGCCTTCTTCCTCTTGAAACTCCACCAAAGTGACCACCTTTCTCCATAGTTTCTTCATCTAAACATCATAGCTTGGTGTGAGCTTGCATTGTGAGTAAGGGAAACACTTCTTTATGAGTTTTAGCTTCTGAGTTGGTGTATTGAGGTGCTGAGTTTTTGAGTGTTGTTGAGGAAGCCTTTGTTTGGTTATTTTTGAGCTTCAAGGAGCCACCTTTGAGTGTAAAGGTCCAGCCTTGTAGTGCATTTTCGTGAGCTTTTGAAGTCAGAACCTTGGTGTGTAGTTGGAGACTTCTATTCTGCCTCATTTTTTGAGTTTTGAGCATTGGAAGTGAGCCATGATCACCTCTTTGTCATTTTGATGATTTAAGCTTGTTTAATCGGTTAAAAAATAAAACTTGGATCATTTAAGTAAAGGAATGTGTTTCTGAGTTCTTAACATGCTAATGAATATCTGTTTAGGGAGCCATTGGACTCCCAATCGCATTTGGACCCATAAAATTGGCATTATGCAGAAGTCAGTTCGAATTTTTGCATTATGTTGGAGAAGTATTCGAATAAACACCAAGGTTCTGACTGGAGTATTGGGATACTTTTCTGAAAAAAAAAGTATTCGGATACCTTTGAAGAAGTATTCGAATACTGGATAGTATTCGAATACAATGAGTTTTGGTATTCGGATACTGTAGTATTCGGATAGTGGGGGGAAAAGTATTCAGATATCTTGTGGTATTCGAATACTTAAGTGAAAGTAGTCAAATACTTTATGGAGAGCTGGAGTATTCGAATACCTCCTGCAGAAACAACATGAAATGACTTAAAATGAGTAAGAAAGCCTTAATCACTTAATGCAATCTTGAGCGATGATTATTGATGATTAATTATTGTATAAACAGATTGTGGTTGTGCTGTTTGTGGGCCTTGAGCTTGTGTGGACTCTTGGCTTGGATAGTTAGCTTGCAAGGTAAGCTTTCGTGTCCTCGGTTTAGCCATTGTGCAGTTCCACCATACCCCATGGGGGAATGGTTTATATGCATGATGTGTTACATGCTTTGATATTTGGAATTCTGTTGAGCTTTATGAGCAATTGCTTATAATATGTATGTGTTGTTCCATCTAAACGGTAAGCCTGGGTATATGGCGTCATACAAGACGGTGATTCTGTGGGTGGGTACAAGTGGCGTCTTGCACTAATGTGGGTAATAGACGTATATAAATCCTGCATTTCTCTGGCCAATAGAATAGTATTGACACACATGAGCTGATTATCTGCTGCATTGCACTGATTTTGGAACTTATACTGTTATCTATTTTTAGAACTTATATTGCACATGTAAGTGAGCTTGGGGTGGAAGATCCTTGAGGACCCCTTGTCTTACTGAGATTTCTGTGTATAGATCTCACCCCACGTTTGGGGCGCTTATTTCAGGTTCAGGTAACCCAGGGGTTGAGACCTCGGGCGGCAGGAGGCCGGAGCTTAGTTGACTGCTGTTTATGTTTCTAGCATATATCTTTGGATTGATGTTGTAGTCTGTTATTCCTTATGCTGTTGTTTGACTTGATACTCTGTTGGGTTTGCTGACCTATGTGGTGAGCATGGGAATTGTCCATGCCACATTGTGTTGACTTTGGTATTTTTGGATTTGGAGTCGTTTAATGTATCATGATATTGTCCAGACTACGTGTTGTAGATCCGTGATTAGATACTCACTTATTTATACTATGAGGTTATTCAGTTAGATAGCTGTTTATTTACAATTACATACAGACAATGTTTGGAAAGGGAACTAAGTAAGCAACTTGGTTAATATTAATGACGTCATAATTGAAAAGAAAAAGTTATTCCACAATTTTAGTTAAGCGTAGCTTAATACGATGACATGTTAACAAACCGGGTATACACGGGGAGTTACAACACATATCTCGTCAATCATATCCTATCGTCATCCGGGATGGGATAATGCCTCATCTGTAGTCTAAAGAACAAACACAAAAGACAAAGAAGAAAGACAAGCAAAATATGATGGAGAAAGACGATGATAACTCATATTTATTGAATAACTAAGTGGAGGACGAATATCACGAGTACCTTTCTAGAGAGTAACGAGTAGGTCGATGTCGGAGGGCGGGATCGAAGTGGCAGGAGTTGATGATGGTAAATCCAAGTCCAGAAGAACCTCATCAGTGTCTTGAGGAATAGGTAGACGCGACCGATGATGATAAACCTGGAGATGGGGATTTGGTGCCAGGACATATTGAGAAGTAACAGTAGGCAGTAGTGGTGGGGGATCTAGTGTTGGGACATATTGAATTGGAACAAAGGGTAAAGATAACTGAATACTAATAGAGTCACTAGGTACAGAGGTAGAGCCAAAAAAGGAATAGACTCAAAGAAAGTAACATCCACCGAGACAAAAGAGCGACAGAGACTAGGAGAGTAACACCGATAAGTTTTTTGTGTCCGAGTGTAACCGAGGAACACATATTTGTAGGATTTGGCAGACAACTTATCATGACTGGGGCCAAGTTCATGGACAAAACAAGTAGAACAAAAAATACAAAGGGTAAGAAATGTAAAGGCTGATGGGGAAACAAAATATAGTACGATACTTGGTTTTCAAGGACAGAGGAGGGCATGTGATTAATGAGATAGCATGCGGAACAACATCCTCCCAAAACTGGTAAGAACAATCCCATGAATTAAAAGTGTCCGAGCTGTTTCAATAAGATGATGATTTTTTCTTTCACCAATCCCATTTTGTTGGAGGTGTGCGCACATGATGTGTGGTGAAGAATGTCGTGAGAGGCCATAAATGGTTGAAATGGTTGAGACAGATACTCACGAGAATTATCATTATGAAAAGTGTGGATAGGAATACCAAATAGAGTAAAAATTTCCTGATAAAACTACTGGAATATAGAGAACAATTCAGAGTGATTTTTTAGTAAAAACAACCAAGTGTTCCGAGAATAATCGTCAACAAAGGTAACAAAATATCTATACCCCGAGTTAATTCAGTACGATTGGGTCCCCAAACATCAGAGTGAACTAAACTAAAAGGAGAGGAGGCACAACAATTGACTCTCTTAGAAAAAGAACTACAAGTATATTTTCCAACAAGGTATAATGGGAGCCCGGTGGGCCCAATGATAAGAAATCATGAAAAGGGTTGTGGTCCCTCTAAGAACTCGCACCGTTAAATAAAGAAATAAATAAATTTAATAATAACAGAATATGAATTTAGGAAAAATATTCCATAATTAACTTAGAATAAATATAGAAGAATATTTTTGGGAAATAAAATCGCTTTTCAGAAGAAAAACACAAATACCAGGTATTTCACGGTATAAATGTGTACCAGTGAAGTGATTCAAAAAATAGAAATAAAATACTAAATTTCTTAGTAAATATTCTAAGTCAATAAAACAAAGTTTGAAAGAACAATAAGTAACAGAGCTATTAGAACTAATACCGACATATTAAAGGACAATGTTCTTTAAGTAACTTAATACCCTTATTTCACCCATTTGTCTTAAAACCCTACATAGACCCACTTTGACACTTAGCAATTCTCTCTTCTTCTACCTCAAGTAAAAAAAAACCTACTCCATGAAAGCATGAGTTTTTCACTTTGAACCATGTAAGAACCTGCACTATTAATTTAGGAATTTAACTAATTAAATATGAGATTAAAGAGATAATTCCATAATTGACGTAGAATAATTATGAAAAAGCTTAAATAATTATAGTAAGTAACTAAAAATGTTGAAAGTCGCTTTTCTGTCGAAAAGTGCAGATACCGGTTCTGCTTCATGTAACACCCCGTGTTAACCCGTTTTGTCAACATGTCATCGCACTAAGCCACACTTAATTAAATTTTTGCGGAATATCTTTTTCTATTCAATTATGACGTCATTATCATTACCAAGTTGAATTTCCTAATTCATTTTCAAAACATTTCCTGTATGTAAATTGCAAATAGCCAGCTAACTGAAAAACCTCATAAATAAATAAGTGAGTATCTAAGTCACGGATCTACAACACGTAGTCCGGACATAATCCTGATATAATTATACAACTTGAAACAACTAAAAACATAAAGTCAAGTCAATATGGCATGGACAATCCCCATGCTCACCAAATAAGGCAACAACGGCCAACAACAGTCTCAAATCAAACAACATGACAGTAAAGATAAAGCAATGTTAGCATCCAGCAAAATCATCATAATAGCATGCAATCAGCTAAGCTTCGGCCTCCTGCCGCTAGAGGTATTAACCCCGGCATTACCTGAACATGAAATGGTGCCCCAAATGTAGGGTGAGATCTCTAAACAGAAATCTCAATAAGACAAGGGGTCCTCAAGGATCTTCCACCCCAAGCTGACTTACGTGTGCAATATAAGTTCTAAAGCATTAATTCAATATCAGTTCCAAAATCAGTGCAATGCAGCAGATATTCATGTCATGTGTGTTATAACTATTCTACTGATCAGAGAAATGCAGGAATATGTCTATTACCCACATAAGTACACGCCCATGCTGTACCCGCCCCTAGGACCACCCATGGCTTCCTGTCAAGGTGGAACACCACATACATATCATATAGCATTTGCACTTAACAATTCAATAGCATTTCAGTAAAACGATACATGAAAACACATCATGCATATAACCACCCCATTCCTTTCCTTTGCGTTCCAAGTCTTAAGGCTTCTCACAAAGCCACAAGCCCTTAATCCCTTGATTCTGACTTAACTTAATCATTACAGAAATTCAACTTCCACAATCTAGGGTCCACAAACCCATAACTCTGTTCTGTATGAACAATACCGTTACTGTTCACGCAAACCCAGACTATCCGAATATATATCGGGGACATATCCAGATATTCCATATCCGGATATCCATATTCGGATATCAGAGATCCCATATCCGGATATCAATATTCGGATATCATATGCGGATATCATATCGGGATATCAATATCCGGATATTTCGCGACAGAATGCAGATTCTGCATTTCGCGAGATATCACTTCCAAGGTTCCATTTTTAACACTTCTAATCGTTAAAGCATGCATTTTTACTCTCTTTTAAGTTCATATACAGATTGGTTACTTGTTTAACCCATTAACATGCCAAGACTCAACCTTTAAACCAAGAAACCTCATGCTCAAGGATGATGACACTTACCCAAGCTCAAAACAGAGCAACAATGGCTCTTGGAGCTCACACAGCAGTTCCTCAAGGTTCTGACTTGCAAAGAAACGAAAATGACAACAAAGCAAAGTCCTTTCTTCACAAAGGTCACTACTTGAAGCTCCCACAACCAAGGACAAAGGCTCTTAACCCTTCTACCAACAAGTCATTCCCAAGAACCTCACCAAACAGTAGCTGAGTACACAACCAAGGCTACTCTCCACACTCACAAGTGACATGCTTACTCACCCAAGTGGAGTTGATGAAAAAACCAAGAAGAAATGTGACTTCTTGGCTCTCAAAGTGAAGATGAAAGCAATGGCACAACAGGAGGGAGCTGATCAGCCTCCAAGTCAAGTAGGAATAGAGTAACCTAGAAGATCTTCTCCAATGCCTGCAGCCATTTTGCAGCAGCAATGAGATCAAGCAACCCATCGAAAGAAGGTGGCTTATGCTTGCGGAAAGCATTAAGCCGGCGGTCTATAATATCGCGATCCTCAGCAGGCTCCACATAGGGCTCCATCACCCCAGTAACATGACCGGTGCCCTCAACATGGCTCTGGATGTCGTCCTGAAGACTAGGTGGAGGCGGTGGTGGTAGTGGCGGTGGAGGTGGAGGAAACTGACCCTCAGTGCGGCCAGCCCTCATCTCCTCCAACATGACCCTCATCATGGTCATGTTCACCAGCCTTTTTGCCTCAAGAACATCCTCCGTGGCCTTCCGGTTCGCCTCTCGAACGACGTCCATCATTGCCAAGTTGGCCAATCTAGTGGCCTCCTGATCGGCTAGTCTAGCCGCCTGCATCTCAGCCAATGCAGTCAGGACAGGATCTGGCTGATCCTCTGTGGTCTCACGGTTCCTCCTAGATAGTACCATGACTCTGCACAAGTTACACAAAGAATGAGTTGATCAGGCTCACGCAATGTGGTCACGTATGCATTATCATAACAAAATCCAATAGACAAAACACACAAGACAGACTCGCAACCAAACATCCTAAGTTATTGCAATACATACAGGCTTTTCCCTAGAAAGTGCTATGATACCATAAAATGTAACACCTCGTGTTAACCCGATTTGTTAACATGTCATCACATTAAGCCACGCTGAATTAAATTTTTGCGGAATATCTTTTTCTGTTCAATTATGACGTCATTATCATTACCAAGTTGAATTTCCTAATTCATTTTCAAAACATTGCATGTATGTAAATTGCAAATAGACAGCTAACTAAAATACCTCATAAATAAATAAGTGAGTATCTAAGTCACGAATCTACAACACGTAGTCCGAACATAATTCTGATACAATTATACAACTTGAAACAACTAGAAACATAAAGTCAAGTCAATGTGGCATTGACAACCCCATGCTCACCAAATAAGGAAACAACGCCCAACAGCAGTCTCAAATCAAATAACATGACAGTAAAGACAAAACAATGTTAGCATCCAGCAAAATCATCATAATAGCATGCAATCAGCTAAGCTCCGGCCTCCTGCCGCTAGAGGTCTTAACCCCGGCATTACCTGAACCTGAAATGGTGCCCCAAACATGGGGTGAGATCTCTAAACAGAAATCTCAGTAAGACAAGGGGTCCTCAAGGATCTTCCACCCCAAGCTCACTTACATGTGCAATATAAGTTCTAAAGCATTAATTCCATATAAGTTCCAAAATCAGTGCAATGCAGCAGATATTCATGTCATGTGTGTTATAACTATTCTACTGATCAGAGAAATGCAGGAATATGTCTATTACCCACAAAAGTACACGCCCATGTTGTTCCCGCCCCCAGGACCACCCCATGGCTTCCTGTCTAGGCGGAACACCACATACATATCATATAGAATTTGCACTTAACAGTTCAATAGAATTTCAGTAAAACGATACATGAAAACACATCGTGCATATAACCATCCCCCATGGGACATGGTGGAACATACAATGGCTAAACCGAGGACACGGAAGCTTACATTGCAAGCTAGCTATCCAAGCCAAGAGTCCACACAAGCTCAAGGTCCACACACAGCACACTCACAATCTGTTAGGACCAATAACAACATCAATATTTATACTCCACAAGCATACGATATAAAGACAACGCCTTTCCTTTGCGTTTCAAGTCTTAAGGCTTCTCACAAAGCCACAAGCCCTTAATCCCTTGATTATAACTTAACTTAATCATTACAGAAGTTCAACTTCCATAATCTAGGGTCCACAAACCTATAACTCTTTTCTGTATGAACAGTACCGTTACTGTTCACGCAAACCCAGAATATCCGAATATATGTCGGGGACATATCCGGATATTCCATATGCGGATATCATATCCGGATATCCACATTCGGATATCAGAGACCCCATATCCGGATATTTCGCGACAGAATGAAGATTCTGCATTTCGCGAGATATCACTTCCAAGGTTCCATTTTTAACACTTCTAATCGTTAAAGCATGCATTTTTACTCTCTTTTAAGTTCATATACAGATTGGTTACTTGTTTAACCCATTAACATGCCAAGACTCAACCTTTAAACCAAGAAACCTCGTGCTCAAGGTTGATGACACTTACCCAAGCTCAAAACAGAGCAACAATGGCTCTTGGAGCTCACACAACAGTTCCTCAAGGTTCTGACTTGCAAAGAAACGAAAATGACAACAAAACAAGGTCCTTTCTTCACAAAGGTCACTACTTGAAGCTCCCACAACCAAGGACAAAGGCTCCTAACCCTTCTACCAACAAGTCAGCCCTAAGAACCTCACCAAATAGTAGCTAAGTATACAACCAAGGCTACTCTCCACACTTACAAGTCACATGCTCACTCAGCCAAGTGGAGTTGATGAAGAAACCAAGAAGAGAAGTGACTTCTTGGCTCTCAAAGTGAAGAGGAAAGCAATGGCACAGCAGGAGGGAGCTGATCAGCCTCCAAGTCACGTAGGAATAGAGTAATACCTAGGGTTTTGGGCCACACATGCATATTTATAGCGTTTTAAGTCTTAAGCACACAATATTAGCACTAATAGCTGCGCTTAGCATTTTAATCTCAAACTTAGGATTCTGAACCTACTCATTTTTCTAAGATTTATCATATTTTTATTTTATTTTTCACAGCACCTTTCCGATACGCGTTTTTCCATAGCCAGTATCAGTTCTGGCACCAGCTCTCATTATTTTAACTTGAAACTTGTTTTACAAGTCCTATATATTATTCTAGTGACATATACACACTTTTCGTAATTTTCTGAGATATTTCATCGGTACGCATTTATACCGAGTAGCAAAACCGGTATCTGCACTTTTCGTCAGAAAAGCGACTTTCAGCATTATTAATCACTTACCAATATTATTTAATCCTTATCTTAATTATTAGGGTCAATTATGGAATTATTTCCTAATTTCACATAATTAATTAATTAACTTCCTTAATTAACGGTGCAGGTTCGTACACTTCACGGTATAAGTGCGTACCGATGAAGTGTCCCGAAAAATTATAATTAGTGTATGAATATACTTAGAATAATATATAGGACAAGTAAAACAAGTTTGAAGTTAAAATAATGAGAAATGGCGTCAGGACTGATACCAGCTACGTAAAAGCGCGTACCGACAAAGTGCTACGAAAAATATAATAAAAATATGACAAATCTTAGAAAAATGGCTAGGTTTAGAATCCAAAGTTTGGGATTAAAATGCTAAGCGGAGCTATTAGTGTTAATACCGACGCTTAAAACTTATTGAGGCTATATATACAAACTACACAGAACCCTAGGTTGATTCTAATCAGCTCTACCTTGCCACCTTCTTCCCTCTCCATTTAGCCATCAAGAGGCCACCTTTCCTCTTGGTTTCTTCACATAAACTCCATGTGTAAGTGTACTCAAGCCTTAGGAAGTTGAAAGGGAGTGCATTTCTGAGTTTGAGTGTGAGTTTGAGTGAGGGTTGGGGGTTGACTTCTTAGTGTGAGTTGTGGGAGCCATTGTGATGACATTTTAAGCTTTAAGAAGCCACCTTTGAAGAGAAAGGGCCAAGCTTTGTGTGCCATTTCGTGGACCCTTGAAGTCAGATATTTGGTGCTGACTTGTGAGCTCCAAGAGCACTTGTGCTTGCTGTTTTGAGCTTGGGTGGTAAGCACAATCACTTGTCATGAGTTTTCCTTTGTTAAAGATCAAGTTTTGGCATGAAAAATGATAGGTTTAAGTAGTTAACACCATCACTGGCCTAAATGAGTTTAAAGATGCATGCTTTAACGTTTAAAAGTGTTAAAAACGGAACCTTGGAAGTGATATCTCGCAAAATGCAAAAACTTCGTTCTGTCGCGAAATATCCGGATATGATATGCGGATATGGAGTTTGTGATATCCGGATATGGATATCCGGATATGTCCCCAACATATATCCGGATATTCTGGGCATTTCGATATGGTCACTGTTCTATTTTGACAGAATAGTATTATGGGTTTGAGGAGCCATGATTGGTTAAGTTGAACCACTGTAATAATTAACTAGGTCAGAATCAATTGGATTTAGGGCTTATGGCTTTGTGAGAAGCCTAATGGCATGTAACGTAAAAGGAAAACATTGTCATTGAGTCATGAACTCTTAGATTATAAATATTGTATGATTGCTGGTCTAAACAGATTGTGATTGTGCTGTTTGCGGACTTTGAGCTAGTGTGGACTTTGGCTTGGATTGATTGCTTAAGGGGTAAGCTTTCGTGTCCTTGGTTTTGCCCATGTTTGGTTCCACCATACCTCATGGAGGGATGGTTTATATGCATGATATGCTTTTATTGAAATGATATTTATTGAACTGCTAAGTGCAAGTGCCTTATAATATTTATTGAACTGCTAAGTGCAAGTGCCTTATGATAGGGATGGCTTGGATTGATTTCAAAAATCAATACACGAAAACACATCATGCATATAAACCATCCCCCCATGGGGTATGGTGGAACCAACAATGGCTAAAATGAGGACACAAAATCTTACCTCTTAAGCAATCAATCCAAGCCAAGTCCACACTAGCTCAATGTCACTAAACAGCACAATCACAGGCTGTTTATACAATAAATAATCATTAATATTCGTTGTCCAAGGTTCCATTAAGTGATTAAGGCTTTCCAACTTGTTTTAGGTGATTTCATGCAAATTCTGTAGGAGGTATTCGAATACTCCTCGATGAGTATTCGAATACTCCATGTCTCCAGAAAGTATCCGAATATTTTCACTTAAGTATTCGAATACCACAAGGTATCCGAATACTTTTCCACCAGTATCCGAATACAAATACTGCAGTATTGGAATACTACCCAGTATCTGAATACTTCTTCAAAGGTATCCGAATACTTTTCTACCCAGAAAAGTATCCCAATACTTCTTCAAGAGTATTCGACTACCTGCTGATGAGTATTCGAATACTTCACGGAAAGTATTAGAATACTTATCAGACAGAATGCAAAAACTCGAGCTGGTCACTGCATAATCCTATTTTTAAGTGTCCAAACTCGATTTGGAGTCCAATGACTACGTAAACAAATGTTCATAAACATATTTTAGACTTAGATTACTAGCCTTTAGCTTAAATGGTTCAAGTTTCTCTTTTTAAAGGTTCACACAAGCTCAAACCATGGAGATTTCAAAAGGGATGATCATGGCTCACCCTAAGCTTCACAAACTCGGAAAAAGACACTGACTTGGAGCCTCCAAACCAGCTCCAAGGTGCTGACTTTGTAAAGCCACGAAAATGCACCGCAAGCTTGGTCCTTTATCACCCACAATAGCTTCTTGAAGCCTTAAATGACAAGACAATGGCTCCCTCAACAACACACAAGAACTCAGCCTCAAAGCTCTCACCAAACGAAACCCACCACTCAGAAATGAGAGACCTCACACTTTCACAAGCTTGCTCTCACTCACCTATACCATTTTGATGGAGGAAATATGAACAAAGGTCATCACTTTAGAGGTTTCAATGGAGAAAATTGTGGTAGCAAGTGGGGAAGAAACAAAATCAGTAAGGGAGGCACAAGGAGTCACGTAGAAAGGCTGAGTATCAGCCTAGGGTTATGTGCCCCTCCATATTTATAGTCTACTTAGGTGTAATCACAGAATATTAGTATTAATAGCTACACTTATCATTTTAATCTGAAACTTGGAATTCTGAACGTTGCCATTTTTATAGGATTTATCATATTTTTATTATATTTTTCGCACCACTTTGCCGGTACGCGCTTTTATGTAGCCGCTATCAGTTCCGACGCCAGTTCTCATTATTTTGACTTGAAACTTGACATACTAGTCATAAATATTATTCTAGGAATATTCCCATGCTTATTATAATTTTTCAGGATACTTCCTCGGTACGCACTTATACCGTGGAGCAGAATCGGTATCTGCACTTATCGATAGAAAAACGACTTTCAACATTATAAATCACTTTCTATAATTATCTAAGTCTTCTCATAATTATTAGGGTCAATTATGGAATTATATCATTTATCTCATATTTAATTAATTAAATTCCTAAATTAACAGTGCGGGTTCTTACATTCACCCCACCTTTTAAGAATTTTGTCCGCAAAATCAGAAACATATCTGTCCCGAAACTCGGGGTATTGCCGGAGAAGCTCGTCCTCTCGCTCCCAAGTACACTCCTCAGGAGTTCTTCCTGTCCATTTCACTTTGACCATCGGAATGATCTTGCTCCTCAGCTTCTTCTCACCATGATCGAGAATCTTGAGTGGTCCAACGGGAGTTTTCAAGTTCTCCCGAACTTCCACATCATCCGGTTGCACCACGTACGAAGGGTCTGCTATGTGTCTCCAAAGCTGAGACACGTGAAACACGTCGTGGATGTTGGCCAAGTTCGGAGGCAAGGCAAGCCGGTAGCCAACAGGCCCTATCATACCAAGAATCTGGTATGGCCCAATGAATCTCGGGCTAAGCTTCCTCACTCTGAGGGCCCGACCAACACCGGTGACAGGTGATAGTCTCACAAACACGTGCTCACCCTCACTGAACTCCAGTGGATGATGCTTAACATCATAATAGATCTTCGGGCGATTATGCGCCTGCTTCAGCTTCTCTCTGATCATTTGAATCTGCTGGGTGGTATCTTGGACAAAGTCCAAGCCAAACAACTCGCGATCTCTAACCTCGGACCAGCAGGTAGGAGTCCGACACCTCCTACCATATAACGCCTCGTAGGGTGCCGTGCCCAGGCTAACATGGAAACAGCTGTTGTATGAAAACCAACCAATGGCAGGTACTTATCCCATGTTGAACCCTGCTCCAAAGTGCAAGCCTTCAACATGTCCTCCAAGGTCTGGATGGTCCGCTCAGTCTGAGGGTGATAGGATGTACTCAATCTCAGCTGAGTACCAAAAGCTCCCTGCAGTTCCTCCCTGAACCGAGATGTGAACTTCGGGTCCCTATCGCTGATGATACTCTCAGGCACCCCGTGAAGCCTCACAATCTCGCGAACATAAAGCTTGGCCAACTGCTCTGTAGTGAAGATCACCTTTACTGGAAGAAAATGGGCAGACTTTGTCAATCTGTCCACAATGATCCAGATAGAGTCATAACCAGCCTAAGTCTTAGGCAATCCCACCATGAAGTCCATAGAAATACTATCCCACTTCCATTGCGGAATCTTAAGAGGTTGAAGCTTACCAGATGGTTCTGGTGTTCAATCTTAACCTTCTGGAATATCAAACACTTGGACATATAAACAACTATATCCTTCTTCATGCCTGGCCACCAGAAATTTCTCTTCAAATCCTGGTACATCTTTGTAGCACCAGGGTGGACAGTAAGCTGGCCCTTATGAGCCTCTGTCATCACCTCTTCAGCCAACAGATCTCGAGGAATCACAACCCTCTTCTGGAACATCAACAGTTCATCCTCATTCCAAGACACACAATCTTGGTTCTTCACATAGTCTAGGCACTCTCTTTGTACCTGTGCCTCTTTAATCTTTTCTATAAGCTCATTAATAACATCTGTTGTTTCCATCTCGAGAAGTGCACCCCCAAATAAAGAGGTCACTGTCAGATCTCGAAACTTCTCAATGACATCAAAGTCACCCATCATCTAATTAGATAGACTCACAGATTTCCGACTCAAAGCATCAGCTACCACATTTGCCTTGCCAGGATGGTACTTAAACTCTTATGGTCACTAACCACGGCAAACTTCATGCCAAAAAGATAAGGCCTCTAAATCTTGAAAGCAAAAACAATCGCTGCCAACTCCAAGTCACGAGTCAGGTAGTTCTCCTCATGAGGCTTCAACTGCCTCGAAGCATAAGCAACAACTCTACCGGTCTGCATCAATACACAGCCCAGCCTTTTTCCAGAGACGTCACAATACAACTCAAACTACTCCACAGGATCAGGAAGGATCAACACTGGTGCAGTTGTCAATCTCTCCTTCAACTCCTGAAAGCACACCTCACACTCATGAGTCCACACAAACGGAGTCTCCTTCCGAGTAAGGAGAGTCAATGGTTGAACCGTCGTGAAGAATCCCTTAATGAACCTCCGGTAGTACCCAGCCAAACCCAAGAAATTCCTAACTTATGTAACCGTCTTGGGCCTCTCCTAATCTAACACGGCCTCAATCTTGTTGGGATCAACTGCAACTCCCTCAGCAGAAATCATATGCCCAAGGAACTTCACTGACTTGAGCCAAAACTCACACTTCGAAGGCTTAGCATGAAGCTTTTTCTCCTTAAGCACTTTCAACACAATCCTCAAGTGCTCCGCATGCTCCTCCTCCGTCTTGGAGTATATCAGAATATCTTCAATGAAGACGCTCGGTCGAATGAAGTCTTTCGTCGAAAGATCCTTAATATGCTTCTTCAACTCTGCCAACTCTGGTGGCGACATCCGATATGGAGCTAATGAAATAGGCCTCGCACCAGGAAACAAATCAATGGAGAACTCTATCTCCCTCTGTGGCAGAAACTCAGGAATCTCCTCAAGAAACACCTCGAGGAATTCCCCCACCACAGGAATGCTAGCAATATCCACCTGTGTCCCACTCACCAAACCTCCCAACATAACATATCCAAATGCCCCTGCTCTCAAGGTTCTCCTAGCCTGCTACACTGAAATATAAGGCGAGGAACTGGCTGTGGAATTACCCGAAGACATCACCACTCGCTTTGCACAGCAATCTATCATCACATAATTCTTGGAAGACCAATCCATGCCAAGGTGATCTCCAAGTTAGCCATCGGCAATCTTATCAGATCCACCGAAAACTCACGGCCATCCCACTGAAACACGACATCTCGATGTACAGTGGAGGTATCACACTTTTCTGTGGTGGCGGTAGTCACCCGCAACGATGGAGAAAGCACAGCACTGGGCAGCTCAAGTCCCACAACAATCGGGGTTGCAATAAAGGAGTGCGTAGCCCTGCAGTCAAATAAAACATCCACAGTAGAACCACCAATAGAAACAGTACCTCTGACAAGGTTCGGAGCTCTGTCCGACTGCTGCCGATCCAAAGTGTAAACACGACCAGTGGCAGGTGGTACTGCAGGTGCCGCTGTAGATGCAGTAGGAACCATCTGCAACGGGATCGCCTGAACTGTTGCAGCTCTCGCGGTCGACGATTGACAATCTCTGGAGTAGTGGCCCTCTTTGCCACACTGGAAACAGATAAGCTGGCCGGTAGCACATGGCCTCACATGGAATTTGCCACATCCCGAACATCTGGGAGTATGAGGTCTAGCTGAACTCCCCTGAGTAGAGGTCCTCTTGAACTGACTAGGCGCCTGCCTAACAGCCAACTGATTCCCTTTCCCTTTACCAGCAAACTTCCTGTCCTTCCAGGAAGTGGAACTACCAGTTCCTTTCATCTCAGCTACCTTGGCCCTCTTGGCCATGCTCACAATACAGACATCCTCAATGTCCCTACACTGATGTACCAACATACCAAAGTCTCAAGATGCAGCACCAGCAATACGATCAGCTATCTCCTCATTAAGTCCCCTGTTGAGATATATAGTCCCACATTGATTGAATGGGAAACTAATATGGCATTTATAAGGCCTTGGGCACTCCCACCCCTTGAGCTAGCTTTTGGAGTGGTGTAACCCAAGGTTCTTAACATGGTATCAGAGCCTCGCCGCCCCCCACTTTCTCTTGTGGACTTTCTTAGCACAGGTAGGCTGGGCCTGTTGCATCTTCCACTCTTCAAGCTCAATGGGCTCTCGTGTGAGGGGGCGTGTTGAGATATATAGTCCCACATTAGTTGTATGAGCAACTAATGTGGAGTTTATAAGGACTTGGGCACTCCCACCCTTTGAGCTAGCTTTTGGGGTGGTGTATCCCAAGGTTCTTTACATCCCCTACAGAACTTAGTAGCCAAAAACGTCGGAGTAGGCATAGCGATCCTGAAATGTG
The DNA here is from genome assembly GCF_033153095.1 of Gastrolobium bilobum. NCBI lineage: Eukaryota > Viridiplantae > Streptophyta > Magnoliopsida > Fabales > Fabaceae > Gastrolobium > Gastrolobium bilobum. The sequence goes on along the minus strand of NW_026895739.1, from coordinate 154,823 downwards.
CAAACTTGACCAGTTCATTGAACTTAGCCAAATACTCGTCAACTGACATCGAGCCCTGCACCAGTCTGTCAAACTCCCCCTGCTTCCTCTCCTGCGCATCATAGGGAAAGTATCTACTCAGAAAGTAATCCTCAAAGAATGGCCATGTAATCACATGACCCTGCATCTCATAGACGTGAGAGGTGTTCGTCCACCACTCATGAGCGTCTCCCTCTAGCATGTAAGTAGCGAACATCAGCTTCTGCGGATCTGTGCACTGCATCACCCTGAATATCTTGTCCAGGGCCTGAAGCCATCTCGTCGTAGCAATAGGATCATAGGATCCATCAAAAGAAGGTGGCTTATGCTTGCAGAAAGCATTCAGCCGGCGGTCGATAACATCGCGGTCCTCAACAGGCTCGTGGTAGGGCTGCATCATCCCAGTAAGATGACTGGCACCCTCCATCTGACTCTGGCTATCGTCCTGATGACTGGGTGGAGGAAATGACGGTGGTGGCGGTGGAGGTGGTGGCGGAGGATATTGGCCACCAGCAGGACCATCCCTCATCTCCTCCAACATGACCCTCATCATGGTCATGTTCGCCAGGTGATTCGCCTTCAGCACGTCCTCGGTGGCTTTCCTGTTTGCCTCTCTGACGGCGTCCAGCATAGCCTGGTTTTCCATTTTTATGGCCTCCTGGTCGGCTAGTCGAGCCGCCTACATCTCAGCCAATGCAGCCAGGAGAGGATCAAGTTGATCCTCATTAGTCTCTCGGTTTCTTCTCAGTAATACCATGACTCTGCACAAGTTACACACATAATGAGTTGATCAGGCCCACACAATATGGTCACACATGCATCATCATAGAAAAACCCAATAGAGAAACACACAAGACAAGACACACAACAAAACATCCTAAGTTATTGCAATACATACAGGCTTTTCCCTAGAAAGTGCTCTGATACCGTAAAATATAACACCCCGTGTATATCGGATTCGTTATCATATCATCGTATTAAGCAGCGCTTAATTAAAATGCGGAACTAACTTTTTCTTTTCAATTATGACGTCATTATCATTAACCAAGTTGATTAATTAACCCTTTTCCAAAACATGGCCTGTATGTAATTGCAAATAGACAGCTATCTACACTGAATAACCTCATACTATAAATATGTGAGTATCTAGATCACGAATCTACAACACGTAGTCCAGACCATAATCCTGATACATTATACAACTTGAATCTAAATCAACATAGTCAAATCAATGTGGCATGGAAACCCCCATGCTCACCGAATAAGGCAACAAAACCCAACAAAGTCTCAAATCAAATAAGAGGACAATAAATATAAAACATGTCAGCATCCAAGCATAACAGTACAAACAACAAGCATATCACATCAGCTTCGGCCTCCTGCCGTCCGAGGTCTCAACCCCCGAGTTACCTGAACCTGAAAATATGCCCCAAACGTGGGGTGAGATCTCTAAACAGAAATCTCAGTAAGGCAAGGGGTCCTCAAGGATCTCTCCACCCCAAGCTCACTTACATGTGCAATATAAGTTCTAAAAGCAGTAAGACAGTATAAGTTCTAAAATCAGTGCAATGCAGCAGATATTCATGCCATGTGTGTCAATTATTCTACTGGCCAGAGAAAATGCAGGGATTACATACGTCTATAACCTACATACAGTGCAAGACGCCACTTGCACTCCACCCACAGAGTCACCATCTTGTATGACGCCACATACTCGGGCTTACCGTCTAGGTGGAACAACACATGCATATCATAAAGCACTTACACATAACAGCTCAACAGCATTTCAAAAATCATTACATGAAACCGCATCATGCATATAAACCATCCCCCCATGGGGTATGGTGGAACCAACAATGGCTAAACCGAGGACACGAAAGCTTACCTCTTAAGCAATCAATCCAAGCCAAGTCCACACTAGCTCAATGTCACCAAACAGCACAATCACAGTCTGTTTATACAATAAATAATCATTAATATTCATTGTCCAAGGTTCCATTAAGTGATTAAGGCTTTCCAACTTGTTTTAGGTGATTTCATGCAAATTTTGCAGGAGGTATTCGAATACTCCTCGATGAGTATTCGAATACTCCTCGATGAGTATTCGAATACACCATGTCTCCAGAAAGTATCCGAATATTTTCACTTAAGTATTCGAATACCACAAGGTATCCGAATACCACAAGGTATCCGAATAAAAATACTATAGTATTCGAATACTACCCAGTATTCGAATATTCTTTAAAGGTATTCGAATACTTTTCTACCCAGAAAAGTATCCCAATACTTCTTCAAGAGTATTCGACTACCTGCTGATGAGTATTCGAATACTTCATGAAAAGGAATACTTCATGAAAAGTATTCGAATACTTATCAGACAGAATGCAGAAACTCGAGCTATTCACTGCATAATCCTATTTTTAAGTGTCCAAACTCGATTTGGAGTCCAATGACTCCGTAAACAGATGTTCATAAACATATTTTAGACTTAGATTACCAGCCTTTAGCTTAAATGGTTCAAGTTTCTCTTTTTAAAGTTTCACACAAGCTCAAACCATGGAGATTTCAAAAGGGATGATCATGGCTCACCTTAAACTTCACAAACTCAGAAAAAGACACTTATTTGGAGCCTCCAACATAGCTCCAAGATGCTGACTTTGTAAAGCCACGAAAATGCACCACAAGCTTGGTCCTTTATCACCCACAATAGCTTCTTGAAGCCTTAAATGCCAAGACAATGGCTCCCTCAACAACATTCAAGAACTCAGCCTCAAAGCTCTCACCAAACAGAACCACCACTCAGAAATGAGAGACCACACACTCTCACAAGCTTGCTCTCACTCACCTATACCATTTTGATGGAGGAAATATGAACAAAGGTGATCACTTTATAGGTTTCAATGGAGAAAATGGTGGTGGCATGTGGGGAATACACAAAATCAGCAAGGGAGGCACAAGGAGTCACGTAGAAAGGCTGAGTATTAGCCTAGGGTTATGTGTCCCTCCATATTTATAGTCCACTTAAGTGTAATCACACAATATTAGTATTAATAGCTACGCTTATCATTTTAATCTAAAACTTGGGATTCTGAACCTAGCCTTTTTTCTAGGATTTATAATATTTTTATTATATTTTTCGCAGCACTTTGCCGGTACACGCTTTTACGTAGCCGGTATCAGTTCTGACGCCAATTCTTATTATTTTGACCTGAAACTTGACATACTAGTCCTAAATATTATTCTAGGAATATTTCCATACTTATTATAATTTTCTGGGATACTTCATCGATACACACTTATACCGTGGAGCAGAATCGGTATATGCACTTTTTGTCAGAAAAACGACTTTCAACATTATAATCACTTTCTATAATTATTTAAGCCTTCTCATAATTATTAGGGTCAATTATGGAATTATATCATTTATTCATATTTAATTAATTAAATTCCTAAATTAACGGTGCAGGTTCTTACAATGGGGGTTGTCCATGCCACGTTACTTATGTTATTTTTAGGTAGACTTGTGTTGTATAATGAACCAGGAGTTGTGTCCGGTCTACGTGTTGTAGTTTCGTGAATAGAAACACATTTATATATATGAGGTATTTCAGTTAGTTGTTTAATTGCAATTTACATATAGACAATGTTTTATAAAGGATTTAATTAATCAACTTGGTTAATTGATAATGACGTCATAATTGAAAAGAAAAGTTAGTTTCTGCATTTTAATTAAGCGCAACTTAATACGATGACATGATAACAAACCGGGTATACACGGGGTGTTACAAACCACATCAAGTCTTCATCTTTCTCTATCTTTTCCCAATGGAAACATCTCTAACCCATTAAAGCTTAAGTCTTGTAGAAGAAAAATACATTCTTGAAGTGTTCAAATTTTGTTTTAGCAATGGTAATAGGGCTTCCATCTTTCCTTTTGGTTGAGGGTTATTCACACACTTCTTGGAGCATTAAGGTGTCATATTGGTGAAGAAAGAACCAAGCTTTCTCTTGGGATTTTCGTGCACCACTAGGACAGTAGTTAGGAGTAACTTCAAAGCCCTCAAAGTTCCCTCTCTTCTTCTGTTTCAAGAGCCCAAGGTAAAACTTAATCATTTCCCTTTCATTTTCACGAAAATAGCTTGTTTTGGGTTGTGAAAAAGAGAAACTTTGATGGTTTAAGTTGGGGGTTGTTAACCTAAGTGCAATGGAGTGTATTGAACTTCTATATGTGAGAAAAATGAAATCTAGGACCTTCGGTAGCCATTAAAATGGAAATTTTGCAGCAAAAACTCGTGTTTTCTGCATCTTACAATGTGGTAATCGATTATCACTTGATAGGTAATTGATTACCTAGTACAAATATGACAACAACATACTAGTTTGGTAAAATCGTGATATCTCAAGCTATAGAGCTTCGAATCAAGTGAAGTTTGGATCTATGTGAAGCTAACACATAGGGTTACAATCCTACAAAATTTCAGATCCATTGGACAAGTGGATTGATCGCGGTTTTGGTTTGAAGTTGCTGCCTTGCTGTGGAAATTCCATTTACAGCAGTCACTTTACAAAAAATATAAATGGAGTTATACAACTCCAAATGAGGCATATAATATGTCATTGGAAATCTTGTAATAGCTAGTTCAACATACTAAAATCTTAGGACTTGTGGTAAAGATTTGCAATACTAGTTTTAAAAATGGTAAATATGGTTTAGTGCTTGAGGTTTTGAAAAAAGCCTAGAGTAAGCGAAACGAAAAAGAAATAATGTTCCTTTTTATCTAAAAAGCTAGGATATGTTTATTGATAGTATGAATGTTATGAAAAAAATCTATGACCTTGTTAGACACTATTATTACTTATAACCCTTTGGACACCGAGTTGTTGAGGGAGGGTTTAGCTTGACAGGTAATGTAACACCCCGTGTATACTCTGTTTGTTATCATGTCATCGTATTAAGCTACGCTTAATTAAATTTGCGAAATAACTTTTTCTTTTCTATTATGACGTCATTATCAATTACCAACTTAGTTACTTAATCATTTTCCGACATCACCTGTATGTAAATTACAATAAAACATCTAACTGAAATACCTCATAATTATATAATAAATGTGTCTCTAGTCACAGAACTACAACACGTAGACCGGACAACATCCTGATAGATAAACAACTCAACAAAAACATACTAACATCAATGTGGCATGGACAAATCTCATGCTCACCAAATAAGGCAACAAAGCCCACAACAGTCTCAGCTCAATAAACCACAAAATGAAGCTAATAGCATAATAGCAATAGACATATAGCATCCGAGCATAAACAACATAAGTAGGTAAACATCAATCAACTAAGCTCCGGCCTCCTGCCGCCCGAGGTCTCCACCCCTGGGTTACCTGAACCTGAAATAAGCGCCCTAAACGTGGGGTAAGATCTCTAAACAGAAATCTCAGTAAAGCAAGGGGTCCTCAAGGATTTCTCCACCCCAAGCTCACTTACATGTGCAATATAAGTTCTAAAAGCAATATACAATATCAGTTCCAAAAGCAGTGCAATGCAGTAGATAATCATGTCATGTGTGTCAATACTATTCTACTGGCAAGAGAAATGCAGGATTTATATACGTCTATTACCCACATTAGTGCAAGACACCACTTGCACCCACCCACGGAATCCCCGTCTTGTATGACACCACATACCCAGGCTTACCATTTAGATGGAACAACACATATATATTATAAGCAATTGCACATTAAGCTTAACAACATTTCCAATATCAAAGCATTTAAACACATCATGCATATAAATCATTCCCTCATGGGGTATAGTGAAACCACATAATGGCTAAACTGAGGACACGAAAGCTTACCTTGCAAGCTAACTATCCAAGCCAAGAGTCCATACTAGCTCAAGGCCCACAAACAGCACAATCACAATCTGTTTATACAATAATTAATCATTTCTCAAGATTACATTAAGCGATTAAGGCTTTCTTACTCATTTTAACTCATTTCATGTTGTTTCTGCAGGAGGTATTCGAATACTCCACGAGTAGTATTCGAATACTCCAGCTCTCCAGAAAGTATTCGACTACTTTCACTTAAGTATTCGAATACCACAAAATATCCGAATATTTCCCCCCAGTATTCGAATACCACAGTATCTGAATACCAAAACTCACTGTATTTGAATACTGGATTCGAATACTCTCCAGTATTCGAATACTTTTCTTCCCAGAAAAGTATCCCAATACTCCTGCAAGGAGTATTCGACTACCAAGGGATAAATATTCGAATGCTACACGAAAAGTATTCGAATACTTATCAGACAGAATGCAAAAACTCGAGCATTCTTCTGCATAATCCTATTTTTAAGGGTCCAAACGTGATTTGGTGTCCAATGATTCCATAAACAGATGTTCATTAACATGTTATGAACTCAGAAACACATTCCTTTACTCAAATGATCCAAGTTTTACTTTTTAACCGATTAAACAAGTTAAAAACATCAAAATAACAAAGAGGTGATCATGGCTCACCTCCAATGCTCAAAACTCAAAAAATGAGGCAGAATAGAAGTCTCCAACTACACACCAAGGTTATGACTTTACCAAGATACGAAAATACACCAAAGCTAGGTTCTTTCTACTCAAATGTGGTTCCTAGAAGCCTCCAAAGACAAGGAAATGGCTCACACCAAGGAAGAACACCAACTCAGCCCACAAAACCACCATTCACAGCCACTAAACTAAGCACACAGTAGCCTCTCACCCATACAAGGATAGTTCACACTTAGTGATAGTGTTTAGGTGAAGAAACAAGGTAGAAAGATGATTTCTTGGAGGTTTTTCTATAGAGCAAGAAGGTGGCAAGGGAGGGAAATGGGCAGCAGCCAAAACTCTAGAATTTTTCACATAGACACATCAAACATCTGACCTAGGTTATTGTGCAAAGGTCCTTATATAGTCCACTTAAGTCTTAATCACACTGTATTAGCGCTAATAGCTATGCTTAGCATTTTAATCTCAAACTTTGTAATTTGAACCTACTCATTTTTCTAAGATTTATCATATTTTTATATTATTTTTCGCAGCACCTTTCTGATATGCGCTTTTACATAGCCATTATCAGTTCTGGCACCAGTTCTCATTATTTCGACTTGAAACTTGAAATCACATTCCTATATATTATTCTAGGAATATTCATGCACTTATTATAATTTTTTGGGATACTTCATCGGTACACACTTATACCGTGGAGCAAAACCGATATCTGCACTTTTTGTCAGAAAAGTGACTTTCAACATTAATACTCACTTACCATAATTATTTAAGTTTTCTCATAAATATTAGGGTCAATTACGGAATTATCTCATTAATCTCATAATTAATTAATTATTTTCCTAAATTAACGGTGCAGGTTCTTACAGGTAAGCTTTGAGTCCTTAATTTTATCCATTGTTTGTTCCATCAAATCCCATGGGGGATTGGTTATTGTGCATGGTATGTTTTCTAAAAATTATATCTGTGTACTTATAAATATTGGATATACTATTGAGTTGAGATCTGTTATTATGCACTTGTTATATGTATATGTATGTGGGGTATTCCACACGAGATGGTAATCCATGAACATTTTGGGCAACATTCAAGATGGTAAATTTGTGTGTGAGGTAAGGGGTGGACTCGTACTGTAGGTTGTAGACGTACGTAATGCCTACTTTTTGTTCTCTGACCTGTAGGATACATAGACCCATGACATGAACATATACTGCATCACCCTGAATATCTTGTCTAGGGCCTGAGGCCATCTCGCCGCAGCAATAGGATCATAGGATCCATCAAAAGAAGGTGGCTTATGCTTGTGGAAAGCATTCAGCCGGCGGTCAATCACATCTCTATCCTCAGCAAGTTCGAGGTAGGGCTGCATCATCCCAGTAAGATGAGTGGCACCCTCAATGTGGCTCTGACTCTCGTCCTGATGACTGGGTGGAGGCAGTGGTGGTGGTGGCAGAGGATGCTGGCCACCAATAGGACCAGTCCTCATCTCCTCTAGCATGACCCTCATCATGGTCATGTTCGCCAGACGATTAGCCTCCAACACATCCTCTGTGGCTTTCTTGTTCGCCTCTCTAACGACGTCCAGCATAGCCTGGTAAGCCATCCTCATGGCTTCCTGGTCGGCTTGTCGAGCCGCCCAATGTTGTTAAAATAAAGATCTTAAGTAAAGTCGGAAGAGGATCAAAATATCGTAAAACGTAAAATCGTAATGTAAAAAAAATCGTAAAAAATCATAAAAACGTAAAAGCGTTTGGAATATTAGTAAAATCGTTTTGATGAAAAAAATCTTAAAATCTTAAAATATAATAAAAATTGATCTCCAATCCATGCCAAGGATGATCTCCAAATTAGCCAACGGCAATCCTATCAGATCTACCGAGAAGTCACGACCATCCCACTGAAACACGACATCTCGATGTACAGTGGAGGTATCACACTTTTCTCCGGTGGCGGTAGTCACTCGCAACGGTGGAGAAAGCACAGCAATAGGCAACTCAAGCCCCTCAGCAATCGGGGTCGCGATGAAAGAATGCGTTGCCCTAGAATCAAATAATACATCAATAGGATAACCACCAATGGAAACAGTACCTCTCACAAGGTTCAGAGCTCTGTGCGACTGCTGCCTATCCAAAGTATAAGCTCGGCCGGTGGCAGGTGGCACAACAGGTGCCACTTTAGGTGGAGCAGAAATCATCTGAAGAGAGGCCGCTTGAATCGCTGCAGCCCTAGCAACCGAAGCATAACATTCCTTGGCCATATGGCCACTCTTTCCAAACTTGAAACATAGCAGCTCTCTAGTAGCACAACGTCCAACATGCTCATTTCTGCATCCCGCACATCTAGGTGTGGAAGGAGGTATAGCAAAACCTCCCTGCTGCGAAGAAGTCCTCTTGAACTGACTAGGCACCTGCCTAGCAGCCAACTGCTTCCCTTTTCTTTTTCCACAAAACTTCATGTCCTTCCAGGAAGTGGAACCGCCGGTTCCCTTAAACTCATCTACATTGGCCCTCTTGGCCTTACTCACAATGTAGACGTCCTCAATGTCTCGACACTGCTGAATTAAAGTGCCGAAGTCTCTGGATGCCGCTCCAGAAATCCTGTCACCTATCTCCTCATTAAGTCCCTTGTGGAACTTAGCAGCCAAAAATATCGAAGTAGGCATGGCAATACGAAAATGTGCAAACTTAGCCAGTTCATTGAACTTAGCCAAGTACTCGTCCACAGTCAATGAGCCTTGCACCAGATGGTCAAATTCTCCTTGCTTCTGCTCCTGCGCGTCGTAGGAAAAATATCTCCCTAGGAAACAGTCCTCAAAGAATGGTCATGTCATGACATGACCCTGCATCTCATAAGCCTGAGAGGTGTTCGTCCACCACTCATGAGCGTCGCTCTCCAGCATGTAGGTCGCAAACATCAACTTCTATGATTCAGTACACTGCATCACCCTGAATATCTTGTCTAGGGCCTGAAGCCATCTAGCCGAAGCAATAGGATCATAGGATCCATCAAAAGAAGGTGGCTTATGCTTGCGGAAAGCATTCAGCCGGCGATCAATCACATCTCTATCCTCATCAGGCTCGAGGTAGGGCTGCATCATCCCAGTAAGATGAGTGGCACCCTCAATGTGGCTCTGACTCTCGTCCTGATGACTGGGTGGAGGCAGTTGTGGTGGTGGCGGTTGTAAGAACCCACACCGTTAATTAAGGAAGTTAATTAATTAAATATATGAAACTAGGAAATAATTCCATAATTGACCCTAATAATTAATATGAGCCTTAAATAATTATGGTAAGTGAGTAATAATGCTGAAAGTCGCTTTTCTGACGAAAAGTGCAGATACAGGTTCTGCTAGTCGGTATAAATGCGTACCAAAAAAGTATCCCGAAAAATTATAATAAGTGCACGATAATTCCTAGAATAATATATAGGACTTGTAAAACAAGTTTCAAGTTAAAATAATGAGAACTGGTGCCAGAAACTGATACTAGCTATGAAAAGCGCGTACTGGAAAGGTGCTCCGAAAAATAAAATAAAAATATGACAAATCTTAGAAAAATGAGTAGGTTCAGATTCCAAAGTTTGGGATTAAAATGCTAAGCGTAGTGATTAGCGCTAATACAATGCGATTAACTTTAAACCGCTTATAAATACTAAATGGCACAGATTTCTAGGGCATTTTACAGCCTCCTACGTGCCTCTATTTTGAGTTTTGAACGCTCATGCTGGTCACCTTCTTCCCTTGACCTTCTTGCATGAAAACTCTCCCAAGTCACCTCTTTTACCATGGATTCTTCTCTTTTAACCTTGTAAACACATAGAGGTGTGTGTTTGGAGGGTGAAAGCCTTCACCTTTCTGAGTTTGAGGTCTGTCTTGGTGAGACTTAGGGGCTGTGTTGCTGAGTTGTGAGGGTGGAGCCTTTGTGAAGGCATTTTGAGCTTCTAGGAGTGGTCTTTGAAGGAAAGGAACCATTGTTGTGTGCCATTTTCGTGCATCTTCTAAGTCAGAACCTTGGAGGTTGTTGGTGAGCTCCAAGAGCACTCCTTCCTCTGTTTTAAGCCTTGGGGTGAGTTGCCTAACCTTGATCATGAGTTTTATTGGTTTATAGGTGGTGTCTTTGCATGTAAATGAGTTAAACAAGTAACCAACTGATATATGAACCTAGAACAGAGTAAAAATGCATGCTTTAACGTTTTAATGGGTTAAAAGATGAACCTTTGGAGTGATATCTCGCGAAATGCAGAAACTGCATTCTGTCGCGAAATATCCGGATATTGATATCCGAATATGGGTATATGGATATCCGGATATTGGCAGAGAGATATCCGGATATGTCCTCGAGGAATATCCGGATATTCTGGGTTTGCGAGGAATAATAGCTTACTGTTCATCAGGAACTGATGTTTGTGGTTTTTGGACCCTAGTTTGAGGAAGTTGAACTTCTGTAATAACTGAACTAAGTCAGAATCAAGTGATTAAGGGCTTGTGGCTTGTGTGAAGCCTTAAGACGTAAAACGTAAGAAAAGGCGTTGTCTTTTGTTGAATGCTTGTAGAGTATGATTAATTATATATTATTGGTCCATAACAGATCGTGATACTGCTGTGTTTGGACTTTGAGATTGTGTGGACTCTTGGCTGGGATAGCTAGCTTGCAAGTTAAGCTTTCGTGTGCTCGGTTTAGCCATTGTCTGTTCCACCATACTCCATGGGGGGATGGTTTATATGCATGATGTGTTTTCATGTATTGTTTTGCTGAAATGCCATTGAACTGTTAAGTGAAAATGCTATATGATATGTATGTGGTGTTCCGTCTAAACAGGATGCCGTGGGGTATTCCTGTAGGCGGGTACAGCATGGGCTGGCATTTATGTGGGTAATAGACGTATTCCTGTATTTCTCTGATCAGTAGAATTGTTATAACACACATGATATGAATATCTGTTGCATTGCACTGATTTTAGAACTGATATTGAATTACTGCTTTTAGAACTTATATTGCACATGTAAGTGAGCTTGGGGTGGAAGATCCTTGAGGACCCTTTGTCTTACTGAGATTTCTTGTTTAGAGATCTCACCCCACGTTTGGGGAATTCTTATTTCAGGTTCAGGTAGTTTGGGGACTGATGCCTCTGGCGGCAGGAGGCCAGAGCTCAGTGGATGATTATTGCTATTATATGTATGCTGGCATGACTGGATTGGATACTGTTTATGTTTTCTGTCATTTATGATTATTGAGTTGAGACTTATGTTGGGCCTTGTTGCCTTATTTGGGTGAGCATGAGAGGTGTCCATGCCATTATATTGTTAGTACTTTTAGCTTGAGTTGTATAAACTGCTAGTTGGTCTGGTCTACGTGTTGTAGTTCCGTGACTAGAGACATATATCTGTTATTTTAATTAATGAGGTATTTCAATTAGCTGTCTTTTGCAATTTACTTACAGGCATAGTTTTATTTAATTGATTAATTAAGCAAGTTGGTAATGATAATGACGTCATTATCAAAAAGAAAAAGATATTTCGCATTTTTAATTAAGCGCAACTTAATACGATGATATGGTAACATTACCGGATATATACGGGGTGTTACATTTTATGGTATCAGAGCAATGGTTCGAGGGAAAAGCCTGTATGTATTGCAATAACTAGGTTGCTTGGTTGTGTCTGTCTTGTGTGTTTGCTCCGTTGAGTGTTATTATGTTGATGCATATGTGATCACACTGCATGGGCCTGATCTACTCATGATTTGTGTAACTTGTGCAGAGTCATGGTAATACCCAGGAGAACCCGCGAGACTGTTGAGGGTCAACCCGACCCAATTCTGATTGCATTGGCTGAGATGCAAGAGGACACTAAATTGGCCAACGTGGCAATGATGGACGCTGCTAGAGAAGCAAACCAGAAGGCCACATAGGATGCTCTTGAGGCAAATCGGCTGGCGAACATGACTATGATGCGGGTTATGTTGGAGGAAATGAGAGCTGGTCCTGCTGTTGGTCAGTTCCCTCCGCCACCACCTCCACCGCCACCGCTGCCGCCACCTCCACCTAGTGTTCAGGATGAGAGCCTGAGTCACATTGGTAGTGCTACTCATGTCACAGGGGTGATGGAACCCTTTTTGGAGCCTGCTGAGGACCGTGATGTGATTGATCGCCGGCTTAATGCTTTTCGCAAGCATAAGCCACCTACTTTTGATGGGTCTTATGATCTTATTGCTGCAGCGAGATGGCTTTAGGCGCTGGACAAGATATTTCGGGTCATGCAGTGTACTGATCCGCAGAAGCTGATGTTTGCTACTTATATGCTGGAGGGCGATGCCCATGAGTGATGGACGAACACCTCTCGTGCTTTCGAGATGCAGGGTCATGTCATGACGTGGCCATTCTTTGAGGATTGTTTTCTAGGTCGGTACTTCCTGTATGATGCACTGGAGAGGAAACAAGGGGAGTTCGACAGATTGGTTCAGGGCTCGTTGTCGGTTGACGAGTACCTGGCCAAGTTTAATGAACTTGTGAAGTTTGCACACTTCGGATGGAGAGACCTACTCCGATCTTCTTGGCTGCAAAGTTCCGCAGGGGACTTAATGAGGATATTGCTGGTTACCTCGTTGGTTCTGCTTCGAGAGACTTCGGGACACTGGTGCAGCAGTGCCGGGACATCGAGGATTTCTACAACTCGAGTAAGGCTAAGAAGTCCAAGATTGAGGAGACGAAGGGGACTGGTAGCTCCACTTCCTGGCGAGATAGGAAGTTCGGTCCGAAAGGTAAAGGAAAGCAGTTTACGACTAGGCAGGCGCCTGGTCAGTTCAAGAGGACTTCTCCGCAGCAGGGGAGTTTTGCTAGGCCTCCTCCCATTCTGAGATTTTCGGGGTGCGAAAAAGAGCATACTGGTCATTGTGCTTCGGGTCAGCTGATCTGCTTCCAGTGTGGCAAGGAGGGCCACTTCTCTAGAGACTGTCCGTCGTCGACAGCGAGGGCTGCTGCAGTTCAGGCAGTTCCACTTCAGATGGTTTCGATGGCACCTACTTCGGCACCTGCAGTGCCACCTGTTAATGGACGTGTGTACACGTTGGATCGCCAGCAGTCGGATAGAGCTCTGAACCTTGTCAGAGGTACTGTGTCTTTTGGTGATTCATCTGTGATGTATTATTTGATTCCGGGGCTACGCATTCTTTTGTTGCAACCCCGATTACTTTGGGGCTTGAGTTGCCCATTGTCGGTGCTTTCTCCATCGTTGCGGGTGATTACCGCCATCGGAGAAAAGTGTGATGCTACCACTGTACATCGAGATGTCGTGTTTCAGTGGGATGGCCGTGACTTCTCGGTAGATCTGATAGGATTGCCGATGGCTAATTTGGAAATTATCCTTGGCATGGATGGGTTGTCCAAGTACTGTGTTATGATTGATTGTTGTGCCTAGCGAGTGGTGATGTCTCCGTGTGATTCCACAGCCAGTTCCTCGCCTTTTATTGCTACGGGCTAAGAGAGCCTTGTGAGCAGGGACATTGGTTATGTCATGTTGGGAGGTTTGGTGAGTGAGACACAGAAGGATATCACTGGCATTCCTGTGGTGAGGGAATTCCCCAGAGTATTTCCGAAGGAGATTCCTGAGTTTCCGCCTAAGAGGGAGATAGAGTTCTCTATTGAATCGCTGCCTGGTGTGGGGCTTGTTATTAGCTCCATACCGGATGTCACCACCAGAGTTGGCCGAGTTGAAGTAGCGTTCTGAGGGTCTTTCGGTGAAAGACTTCATCCGACCGAGCGTGTCCCCTTGGGAAGCACCGATCATGTTCTTTTTTAGGCAAGATGCCTTACACCATTACTTAAGTGTGATGGTGCTCTGTGTGAGAATGTGAAATTCTCTTCAGAGAAACTGAGTGTGTAACACTTGGAATTTGTGGCAAAGGCTACGCGTGAATTTTGTATATGCGAGGCAGTGCATGTACAATTCGTTTGTGAGTTGAGTGGTCTCCATGACTCTAGGATCTTATGTTGATTATTGATATGCTTCTTAAGTAGTTCGCATATTGACATCATGGATAGTGTTAAGCATGAAATGGGTACGATAGATTGTTGTAGTATCAATGTCATTTCACCTGTAATTGAGTTTCGTTTTTGCAGATGCCATGGAGATTGGGGTATATTGTGCTTATAGTATTCGAACTATTATGTTATTAAGATTTAAAATTTTGCAGGTGTACGTGAACTAAGGTACGTTACTATGTGAGTTAGCATGTTAACTAACATGTATGGGTTGAAATGAACTTGATTATGAATTCTCATTGTGAAATGAATATGAAATTATTTGGAAAATAATGATTTATCGAATTGTAAGACTGGTCGGTGTTAGAGTCATGGAATAGGACCAAACTGACTCGAGTTTTGTTTGGATTTTAGAGTTATGGGGTTAGGTCACCTCTATTGAGAGAGTGACAGGTGATCCCAGAGAATTGAATGACGTTTCTGATGTCATTGTGAAACTTCGAGTTTTGTCAGTGACCTCTTTGTTGGGGGTTCACTTCTCGAGATGGAGACTGTGAGAGTCAGGAATGAGCTTATAGACAAGATCCAAGAGGCGCAAGTGCAGAGAGAGTGCCTGGACTACGTGAAGAACCAAGACGGTGTGTCTTGGAATGAGGATGGACTTCTGTTGTTTCAGAAGCGGATTGTTGGTTCCTCGAGGTCCTTTGACCGAAGAGGATATGTCAGAGGCGCATAAGGACCAATTTTTTGTCCACCCTGGTGCGATAAAGATGTATCAAGACTGGAAGCGTAATTTCTGGTAGCCAGGAATGAAGAAGGACATAACTGTGTGTGTGTCCAAGTGTTTGATTTGCCAGAAGGTGAAGATAGAACACCAGAAGCCGTCTGGTAAGCTTCAACCTCTTTAGTTTCCGAAATGGAAATGAGAAAGCATTTCCATGGACTTCGTTGTGGGTTTGTCTAAGACTCAGGCTGACTATGACTCTTTTGGGTCATTGTGGATAGATTGTCTAAGTTTGCCCACTTTCTTTCGGTAAAGGTGAGCTTCTCTTCAGAGCAGTTGGCCTAACTGTGTGTTCGCGAGATCGTGGGGCTTCGCGGGGTGCCCGAGAGTATCTTCTGTGATAGGGACCCGAAGTTCACATCTCGGTTCTGGGAGGCGCTGCAGGAAGCTTTTGGAACTCAGTTGAGACTGAGTATAGCCTATCACCCTCAAACTGTTAGACAGACTGAGGGGACCATCCAGATCTTGGAGGACATGCTGAGAGTTTGCACTTTGGGGGCAGGGCTCAGCATGGGATAGGTACCTGGCATCGGTTGAGTTTTGGCAATTGTGTTTTTCCTTGCTAGCCTGGGCATGGAACCCTGCGAGGCACTTTTTGGTACGGGGTGCAGAACTTCTACCTGTTGGTCTGAGGTTGGAGAGAAGGAGCTTTTTGGCTTGAACTTTGTCCAAGATACCACCCAGCAGATCCAGATGATCAGAGAAAAGTTGAAGCAGGCGCAGAATCGCCAGAAGAGCTACTATGATGTCAAGTATCGTCCACTGGAGTTCAGTGAGGGTGAGCACGTGTTTGTGGGACTTTCACTTGTCATCGGTGTTGGACGGGCACTCGGAGCGAGGAAGCTGAGCCCGCGATATATTGGGTCATACCAGATCCTTGGTAGAGTAGGACCTGTTGCCTACCGGCTTGCCTTGCATCCGAACTTAGCAAACATCCACGACGTGTTTCACGTGTCTCAGCTTCGGAAGTACGTAGCGGATCCTTCGCACGTGGTGCAACCTGATGATGTGGCGAGAAGCTGAGAACCTAAGGACTCCCATCGGACCACTCAAGATTCTCGATCGTGGCGAGAAGCAGCTGAGGAGCAAGACCATTCCGATGGTCAAAGTTTAATGGACTGGAAGAACTCCTGAGGAGTGTACTTGGGAGCGTGAGGATGAGCTTCTCCGGCAGTACCCCGACTTCAGAGACAGGTAAATTCTGATTTTGAGGGCAAAATCCTTAAAAAAGTGGGATGAATGTAAGAACCCGCACCGTTAATTAAGGAAGTTAATTAATTAAATATGTGAAATTAGGAAATAATTCTATAATTGACCCTAATAATTATTATGAGGCTTAAATAATTATGGTAAGTGAGTAATAATGCTGAAAGTCACTTTTCTGACGAAAAATGCAGATACCAGTTCTGCTAGTCGGTATAAATGCGTACCGAAAAAGTATCCCGGAAAATTATAATAAGTGCATGATAATTCCTAGAATAATTATAGGACTTGTAAAACGAGTTTCAAGTTAAAATAATGAGAACTGGTGCCAGAAACTGATACTGGCTATGAAATGCGCGTACCGGAAAGGTGCTCCGAGAAATAAAATAAAAATATGAAAAATCTTAGAAAAATGAGTAGGTTCAGATTCCAAAGTTTGGGATTAAAATGCTAAGCGTAGCGATTAACGCTAATACAGTGCGATTAACCTTAAACCGCCTATAAATACTATATGGCACATATTTCTAGGGCATTTTACAGCCTCCTACGTGCCTCTATTCTGAGTTTTGAACTCTCATGCTGGTCACCTTCTCCCCTTGACCTTCTTGCATGAAAACTCTCCCAAGTCACCTCTTTTACCATGGATTCTTCTCTTTTAACCTTGTAAACACATAGAGGTGTGTGTTTGGAGGGTGAAAGCCTTCACCTTTCTGAGTTTGAGGTCTGTCTTGGTGAGACTTAGGGGCTGTGTTGCTGAGTTGTGAGGGTGGAGCCTTTGTGAAGGCATTTTGAGCTTCTAGGAGTGGTCTTTGAAGGAAAGGAACCATTGTTGTGTGCCATTTTTGTGCATCTTCTAAGTCAGAACCTTGGAGGTTGTTGGTGAGCTCCAAGAGCACTCATTTCTCTGTTTTAAGCCTTGGGGTGAGTTGCCTAACCTTGATCATGAGTTTTATTGGTTTAAAGGTGGTGTTTTTGCATGTAAATGAGTTAAACAAGTAACCAACTGATATATGAACCTAGAACAGAGTAAAAATGCATGCTTTAATGTTTTAATGGGTTAAAAGATGAACCTATGGAGTGATATCTCGCGAAATGCAGAAACTGCATTCTGTCGCGACATATCCGGATATGGATATCCGGATATGATATCCGGATATTGGCAGAGAGATATCCGGATATGTGATATCCGGATATGTCCCCGAGGAATATCCGGATATTCTGGGTTTGCGAGGAACAGTAGCTTGTTGTTCATCCAGAACTGATGTTTGGGGTTTGTGGACCCTAGTTTGAGGAAGTTGAACTTCTGTAATAATTGAACTAAGTCAGAATCAAGTGATTAGGGGCTTGTGGCTTGTGTGAAGCCTTAAAACGTAAAACGTAAGAAAAGGTGTTGTCCTTTGTTGAATGCTTGTAGAGTATGATTATTGATATATTATTGCTCCATAACAGATCGTGATACTGCTGTGTTTGGACTTTGAGATTGTGTGGACTCTTGGCTGGGATAGCTAGCTTGCAAGGTAAGCTTTCGTGTGCTCGGTTTAGCCATTGCCTGTTCCACCATACTCCATGGGGGGATGGTTTATATGCATGATGTGTTTTCATGTATTGTTTTGCTGAAATGCCATTGAACTGTTAAGTGCAAATGCTATATGATATGTATGTGGTGTTCCGTCTAAACAGGATGCCATGGGGTATTCCTGTGGGCGGGTACAGTATGGGCTGACATTTATGTGGGTAATAGACGTATTCCTGCATTTCTCTGATCAGTAGAATTGTTATAACACACATGACATGAATATCTGTTGCATTGCACTGATTTTGGAACTGATATTGAATTACTGCTTTTAGAACTTATATTGCACATGTAAGTGAGCTTGGGGTGGAAGATCCTTGAGGACCCCTTGTCTTACTGAGATTTCTAGTTTAGAAATCTCACCCCACGTTTGGGGAATGCTTATTTCAGGTTCAGGTAGTATGAGGACCGATGCCTCTGGCGGCAAGAGGCCAGAGTTTAGTTGATGATTATTGCTGTTATATGTATGCTGGCATGACTGGATTGGATACTGTTTATGTTTTCTGTCATTTATGATTATTGAGTTGAGACTTATGTTGGGCCTTGTTGCCTTATTTGGGTGAGCATGGGAGTTGTCCATACCACTATATTGTTAGTACTTTTAGCTTGAGTTGTATAAACTGCTAGTTGGTCCGGTCTACGTGTTGTAGTTCCGTAACTAGAGACATATATATGTTATTTTAATTAATGAGGTATTTCAGTTAGTTGTCTTTTGCAATTTACATACATGCATGGTTTTACATAACATTACCGGATATATACGGGGTGTTACAGCGGTGGAGGTGGTGGCGGAGGATGCTGGCCACCAATAGGACCAGTCCTCTTCTCCTCCAGCATGACCCTCATCATGGTCATGTTCACCAGACGATTAACTTGCAACACATCCTCTGTGGCTTTCCTGTTCGCCTCTCTGACGGCGTCCATCATAGCCTGGTTAGCCGCTCTCATGGCTTCCTGGTCGGCTTGTCGAGCCGCCTGCATCTCAGCCAATGCAACCCTGACTGGGTCAGGTTGACCCTCACGTGTCTCTCGGTCCCTCTGAGGTAGTACCATGACTCTGCAAAAGTTACACAAAGAATGAGTTTATCAGGCTCACGCAATGTGGTCACGCATGCATCACCATAGTAAAACCCAGAGGAAACACAACAGACAAAACACACAGCAGAAATCCTAAGTCATTGCAATATATACAGGCTTTTCCCTAGAAAGTGCTATGATACCATAAAATGTAACACCCCGTGTATACCCGGTTTGTTAACATGTCATCGTATTAAGCATTGCTTAATTAAAATGCGGAATAACTTTTTCTTTTCAATTATGATGTCATTATCATTTACCAAGTTGATTACTTAATCATTTTCAAAACAACGCATGTATGTAAATTGCAATTAAATATCTAACTGAAATACCTAATTAAATATATAATAACTGTGTCTCTAATCACGAAACACAACACGTAGACCGGACGAATCCTGATAGTTTATACAACTCAACTCAATTAAACTTAAACATAGTCAAATCAACGTGGCATGGACAATCTCCATACTCACCAAATAAACAGCATACTCTTCAAGTCTCAATAGAAACAACATGGTAATGGATAAGACAAAATCACTAAACAGGTACATCAGCATCATCAGCATGCATATCAATCAACTAAGCTCTGGCCTCCTACCGCTAGAGGTCTCAACCCCTGAGGTACCTGAACCTAA
>NW_026895739.1:0-130000 GCF_033153095.1 Gastrolobium bilobum | reverse complement strand
CATATAAACATTTCATCATGATCTATATTATATTTATATTATCTTATTCCAAAATATATATGAATTCTCCAGGAAATAAAATCTTTCACTTACAAAGAAAATATATTTTATATTAGTCTATTTTTTATATTCTTGAAAAGAGAATTCTAATCTTAAACAAATTTAAAATAAGTTACATTATTTTTTAACTATACAGAGGATCTAGTTAGCATTATATTTTTGGGCATATACAATATTATTTCATAACTTGAGGGATAAAACTATGTTTATTTAATCTATTTTCCTAAAACTTGGTTTTAGATACTCTTTGAAACATTGATGAATTACAGAAAAACTTTGAGATAAACAAACAAATTAATAAAGAGAAGCGTTATTCTTAAAAGCTAAAAATTTTACAACATCTTACAATATATTTTTTCACCGTTGACTTCCGTCATTATAACGGTTATTATGATTTATTAGGTCATATTTATTATTAATTATTAATTTCTAATAAATTATAATAATTAGATTGACGAAAATCAATGGTAAAAAAATAGGTTAAGAATAGCGCTCCTAATTAATAAATTAGTTTATTTAAATCTCAAAAATATATCTACAGTTTAGAAGGTGTTATATGTAATTGTTTTATAATATATTTTAATGAATGATAATGAAGTTCTCTCAAAAATGCGAAATTTTATTATTAATTCATTCAATTATGCTTTGTAAAGCAAGCAATTATACATTCAATCATTGTTTGGTGCAATCTGTGGGCATAAAAGAAACAATATTGTTTTGGAGGTCATAGCCAACCAGGAAGTTTTGTTGTGCCAAGTTCCCAAAGATGGAAATACCATCATCACTAGAGGTGAATGCGAAGCATACAATCCCATCATCAACTTCAACAAAGGTGTTGAGAGCATTTAATTGGATATCTGCACCTTTAAAATGTGCTGTGATTATTGGAACCTCCAATTGTCCCGATGTAGCTCTATAGCAAAGGTTCAATTGTTGAGTAGGATCCTGAACACGCTCTAATTTAACTACATTTGCCACTGCTGATTCCAACTTAGTGTAAACATCACTAGGCAAAAGAACCAACGTTGTACCTGAGTCAATTATGATATTTGCCTCTTCACTAGATCCAGAGGAAGAACTTCCAAACTCTATTTTGTTGTCTCCAACACTAAATGCTTCCAAGGTTAGGTAGTAATAGACATCTGTTTTCTTTTGAACTAGGGGAGTTGAGACAGTCCCATCACCAGAAACCACTGCATTCTCTCCAAAATTGAGTTTGCTTGAGGAGTTGTTAGAATCTGAAAACATTGGCACTAAACAATATGAGAATTTGCCACTTATTGAAGCACCCAATTGAGATATAAGGGACACAGGTCCACCTCCAAGGCCAACTATACCCGAGGTTTTTCCCGTAAAAGTCCCGGTATTGCTATGCCCGCATCCAATCACAGTTCTAGGAAATGGGATAGGAGATCCATCGGTGGAGCTTAAAGTGAGAGTGTCCACACTTAGATCTCCTTGTGAGTGTGAACCATCTCCATAGTCAAGAGAATACTCGCAAATTTGATCATTATCAGAAGAGCAAGAGGTATCTCGTAAAGATTGACATTTAGCTGAAGAGCAAGGAATTGGTTTGTACGTTTTGGATTTTGAAGGATTGAACATTGGTGTGGTTTGGTTGTAACAAGTTTCACAAGGCTTGCATTGTAACCAAACAAAGTCACTACCAGTATCAACAATACCAAGGAGTTGGAATGGTGGTGTGCCAACTGAATAGCTCATGAGGTAGTCACCATCATCCGTTGTTATAGGGGAATCAGCTGTGTTTGTAGGGACAAAAGCTTGTTTGAAATGATTGGCACGATTAATGGAACGAGTCACAGCATTGGCAACTCGCGGGAATTGAGATTCTGTGGGACTGTAGAATGGTGATCTTGAAGAGTCACGATGAATGAGTTCAACACTAAAGCCACTATTTAGAGACTTAGTGAGTGAGATGCCACAAAGGCAAAGCAAAAGGACAAGAGATGAATAAGTTGTCATTGTTGTGAATTGTAGAAATTTGTTGTCAATAGTGCATTCTTAGTGGCTTTTTATAACACTCAGCTAAAGGTTGAGTGAGAGTGTTAGTAAAATTGTTTGTATCAAAAGGGGCTGTACAAAGATGGGAATGAGTGAAAGTACATGCTGAAAAGTAGTGATTGTTCAATGTTATCATCTACATTAAAAACTACAGAATTACTTGAATCTACGAGCATTGATGAAGAAGGAAAGACACCCAAATCGAGATTTGAACATTTACTCATAATATTAAAATTGTAGGTTGATATTAATTGAATTGCAAACTTCGGCATCAATAGTGATTTTCTTACTTATAAAGCATTCCCCATTCGTTGAAAAGAAGTGACTTTTTAGTTCGCTAGACTTGGGAAGTGTTTCTGATGTACGAAGACAATGGATAATTTCAAATAAAATAATTTTGAAATATTTCAATTTCTGATTTAATTATTTTAGTTACATGAATCTGCACGTACACACGCATGAAGAAAAAAAGGTGGCCTAATCGAGAATTCAATATTTGTTTGCAAGTCTTTAAAATTTTGCTTAAATATTAATTGAGTGACACAAAATATCCATTACATATTATATTCCTTAATGAAATTATAAAAAAAATTCACCAATATTCATTCAAAAATACAAAAGCAAAATAAAAAAATGCGTCTGATACGATAAGATTAATGTAGACCGATTTATTATTATTATAGAATTTATTCTAACGGTTGATATCTTACCGTTATATTTTGTTATTGGAAAAAATGTTTGTCATTTTAAATGACACAAGTTATATCATTTTAAGAGAGAGATAGACACAAAATAATATTTTTATTTAAAATTTAAATTAAAAAATCACCCACTTTTTCTCCTATAATTTTTATTTCTTGTGTCTATCTCTCCCTTAAAATGACATAACTTATGTCATTTAAAATGACAAACATCAAACCCTTTTATAATATTGTACTCATTATATATAAAAGTTAAGTAATGATTTCTACCCAAAAGAAGAAGAAGTAATTAGGACTGAGTGGTGGGAGAGGACCTCGGTTCGAATCCCACCAACACCAACTGGGGAAGGGCATAAGTACCGTAATCCTTGGACTCGCACAGAACTCTGGATTAGTCCCATAGGTCGAACCTGTGAGGATACCAGGGGTTCTGATTCGCCTCAAAGAGGTAATTATGATCAGTTTCCAAAAAAAAAAAAAAAGGTAATGATTTAAACTTCAAATTAATATCTTTCCAATGTTTCCAAAGAAAAATAGTAGTGTTTCCAATATCATTTAAAAATATATTAGTTTAAAAAAGCAGCAGCTATTCAGTGTTTCCCTATTTTGTAAATTAAAATCTTTGAATAATTCTCAATAAAATAAATTAAAATCTTTCAATTTTGAAATTAAATTTTGATTTACATGAATCTACAAATGAGTGAAGAATGAAAGACACCCTAATTTGGATCTGGACATTTAGTCCCAATATTAAATTTTAAGACGATAATTAATGAGTTACAAGCTTTCCGAATCAATAGAGTGATTTTCTTACTTATAAAGCATTCACCATTCATCCAAAATACAAATAAAATGAATTAAAGCAATTAATTTTAACCCATGTTTGTGTGATTCGGTTTAGAATTCTAAACCGAATTTGTCTTATTCTCTTTCAATAATATATTTCAGTATCCTAGCTTTATAATCTTAGTAAAAATCTTGGACTCTGCTAACGGTGGTGAGTGACGGTGTTGGAAAAGTTGTGTGTACGAATAAGGGAATGGAAGAATCGATCCATGGGCGGGTGATTATTTATTGTTTCCTAAAATGCTAGTTTATATATGGTTTATAGTTTTTCCCATGCATGGAAAATTTGTACTAATATATATATCAATCTTTTTACTTTTGGAATTAGTTTTTGGGTTAGATGAATATCTAAGTAAAAAATGAGGAACGAAAGGCAGCCTATTTTTTCAATTCGAATACAGGGTGTGTAGCCGTGTTAAAGGCTTAGTAGCCATTACAAAAATTCAGGTATTTTATAAGGTCATGTTTGCATATTAGTGGTATCCACAACCATCCCTCGGTATTGTATGTGCCACAACATATTTTTTAGCGTCTTTGTGTGCAACACTACAATTTGTTAGAGTAGTTTTTGGAGGTTCCAAACCCCCCACAAATATTATATTTCTGGAGGTTTACTAACCTCCCCAATATGTTTTACTTTCTGTCACTCATAGATCCCTACAATATTTATAACTTCCCAGAGGGCATAGACCTCCATAATTTGTTTATTATTTTTGCATATTTAAACCTCCACTATTTGTCATATTTTGTAACAGCTTTAAACTATCAATATCCAGGAGTTAAAGATTTATATATTATTGATTAGACCAATTCAATATGGGATGACCAATATGTATCGGGCCTAATCACACACGGTTGAAGTGAGAAGACTTTGGGTTGGGTTATCTGTTTTCTGGGATGTTGATAGATGTTGTTGACGTGACGGGTAAGATGCTCCTTTGGCGCGATGATCAAGACTGAGGGGTACCTGCAATGACACTTTGACGCTCAAATCAGTATCACAGTCAGACTTATGTGATATTCTTACTGAATTAGATTGTCATACCTGAGTTTGTACCCTTTGTTTATATAATGAATCTGATGCCGCCTTCGATAGATGGTTTGTCTTCTGATTGACTGTAGATGGACTGCAGGTTCAGCTGGTGTCGCTCTGGCCCTTGAAAGAAAGGGCCTTGAAGGTCGTAGGCATGTGAGAGGAAAAAACAAAATTCAACATATTGATATCCGGATATGGGGTTGGAGATATCCGGATATGGATATTCGGATACGAATATGGCCCCGACATATATCCGGATATTCTGGAAATTTCGAGTTGGTCACTGTTCTGTTCATACAGAAAGGTATATTGGGTTCGTGGACCCATGATTGGTTAAGTTGAACCTCTCTAATAATATAACTAAGTCAGAATCACTTAGATTAAGGGCTTATGGCTTTGGGAGAAGCCTAATGGTATGAAACGAAAAAGGAAATGTTGTCGTAATGTCATGAACCGTTAGAGTATGAATATTGATAAGATTCCTGGTCTAAACAGATTATGATTTTGCTGTTTGTGGACCTTGAGCTGTGGTGGACTCTTGACTTGGGATTTATTGCTTAAGAGGTAAACATTCGTGTCCTCGATTTGATTTGTTGCTTGTTCCACTGACCTCCATGCGAGGGTGGTTTATATGCATGTATGCTTTTATGAAAAATGAAATATGCATTGATATATGCATGATATATGTTGACTTAACTGTTGATGTAATGTATGAATGTGGTGTTGATTACTTACACGATCAGGCTGCGACCCTAGTGTGTAAGGCATAAGGCTGCGACCCTTATATTTAGATAGGTTGAACCGCACTTGCATACATCACATGAGATATGAACTGTAGTAGTTAGCTCATTGAGCAAGAGATATGTTGCCATGATTTAAATGCTTTAACATGAACATGCATTGTAATTACTGCCTTTGAACTTATATATATACTTGTAAGTGAGCTTGGGGCGGAAGAGTCCTGGAGGACCCCTTGTCTTACTGAAATTTCTTGTTAGAAATCTCACCCCGTGTCGGGGCACATTTTCAGGTACAAGTACCTCTGAGGTTGAGACCTCTGGTAGCAGGAGGCCGGAGTTGAGCTGATTGCTGCATGTTTACTATTTCTTCCTATATCACATGACTATACATGTTTTACGTTTTATGGCTATTGTAGTTGAGACTGGATGACTATGTTGTTTTATTTGGTGAGTATGGGAGTTGTCCATGCCACATGATGATTATCCATGTTTGATTTATTTGAATTTTATAATGTATTAGGATATTGTCTGTTCTACGTGTGGTAGTTTCGTGACTAGATACACATTTATGTTATGAGGATATTCAGTTAGTTTTAATTGCAATTTACATACATGCAATATTTTGTAAAAGGATTAAGTAACCAACTTGGTAAATAATGATGACGTCATAATTGAAAAGAAAAAGTTAGCTTCCGTATTTAATTGAGTTGCGCTTAATATCGTAATATGATAACAATCCGGGTATACACGGGGTGTTACACCAAGCCTTCCTATAAGATATATGGAATCAAAGATTTGTTGCTATCCTTTCTTGGATTAAGCCAATTTTAACACTAGGCTCCTCCCTTATCATTTACACATTTGGTCCAACAAGACTGTATTAGTAAGTATTCCAGAATTTTTAAAATTTACTAAACACAATTTTACGAACCTAAGATCAATGAATATATGAGATTTGAGTCCAACTGCTTGTGATCTTGAGTAAGACTTTGACTATCACATGTGTGTTTGTTGTTCCATATGCCTATAACCCATTCAGTGCCACCCTTTTTATGGTATGCCCTCATGCTCTATGGACAACCATCGTTATGATTTTGACAAACCATTATCAGCCTTTTCCTATCACTTTTTTCTATGACTGTTGTGCGATGGTTCACTATACAATATTGTTTCATTGCCATATGTACATCTTGCTTGTTCTCAAACACTTGATCGTTATATAGCTCTTGACTCATTTGCCAGTTAGGTATTTGCGCTCCATGCATTTCATCTAACTGCTGATATGGGTATTCCCAATTAATATTTGTTCAATAGCTTATTTGAGACCAAAATGGTACACTATCGTTTCTTATATAATCGCACATCCAACACAATATTATGTGTCATTTAATAATAAATTAAATAACCACTAATAAACCATTATACTTACTAACCTGCAACTGGCGGGTCTTCCATTCCAACAATGCCCGGAGAAGGAATTGGTTGACCAACTGCACTAGACGAACAACAATCAAAATCACCATCGACATCCGTATCCGATGAGTCGCTGTCGAAACAAGATCTTCGTCCAGCTCTTCCTTGGAATTGTTCGTACGCCAAGATGGATCATACATGTCGTAGGCCGGCAATATTTCATCACAAATTTGTTGAGTTGGTGATGCTGGCGAGGGTGACACATTCCCATCTCCTGGATTGATCAGTGGCTCCAAGTTAATGTCGATGGAGTCAATGGATGGTATAGAATGTTGACTGCTTGATTGTCCACTGAAGTTCACTTTCGCATACAATTCAATAAATCTGGACTCTCCGTGTTCGACTATGCTTGCATCTACTACTAATGCTACATCTTCATCCTCGACAATTTCCACACCAACCCACTGCACGAGGTTACCTGATGCACATCTAGTAATCAATCGAGAGAGAGATTGACCCCGTTGTAATCTCAGCTTCTTGTATGTTATCCTCTTCAGCTCATGAAGATTGCATGCTGGGCTCATGCGAAACATTTTTGCATCACCTTCAAAAACTTGACCATTCGGTCCAAAATATTTCCTCCCATTATAAGAAACAATGGCGATTAAATCGTTCCTATTGTCACTCATTGTACAAAAGTAGAAAAAAAATTAACAATCAAGGATGAAACAATCAAAATAAATCTGTATATATAAAATTTCGCGAGGAGCGTGGACGCACCAGAAAAGGAAATGTGGGTGGGGATTATATAGTATTGAATTCGCTAGACCACATAGCGAATTACCCAAACTAATTTCGTTGTGCGCCCTAACGAATTCCTAGGGGTCTGACACGTGTCATTTTATGTCAGAGCAACAAGTACTTCGCTATAACTTACACGAATCATACACATGTACTTCGCTACGTGGTATAGCGAATTACGAGGGTGCTGACACTTGTCCTGCCACAGTTTGAGCAAGGACTGACATTTGACCACGTAATTCGCTGGCACTTGTAGCGAATTACATAGATAACATAAACGTGCCACATCAGCCAACGTACTTTGCTGCTTTGTGTAGTGAATTACAACGTATGGCATTCCAAAAATTTGTACTGTTCATGTGGCATTGTGGTTAATAATTTCATGAACAGTGGCAATTTGATCACTGTTTCCAAAGGATTGCTGAGTTTCTCTAGGATCAGAGTGAATAATAATAGAACAACAGTGTAGTCAAAGCATATGTGGATGTGTTCACAATTATAGCTAATAAGAAAGAGTAAGTGTCATACTTATAGATTTTACCTCTTATTTATATAATTTATCTGTAGGTAATAGAATATTGGACTTTTGGTAAATTTTGGGTTTCAATGATTGATCCATTTTTATCGCCACTAGGATTATTATAACTAAAGGATTTTTTCTTAATTTCCCTTAATTGTTTGTCTTTTTGGACCTTATAAAATATAGTCCTTTATGTTGCTTCATAACAGTTACCATGAATCAATTTCAGGATTTGTGTTCAAGGAAAATAGAGAGGTTGATACATTAGGAACGGAAAGGTGACATTTCAAATGAAATTTTCATAAACAGTGCTTCCTTCCGCAAAGGAAACTTTTCAACATATTCTATTTTCAAATTTTCAGTTACCAACATTTACTATCTCCATCACCATCATCATTATATTTACCACCTCCTTTTTCTTACAATCATTTTTATTAGATCAAAATCAAAAGAAGCAGTAAAGATATAAAGTAAATTATCTATGCCAATTTAACGCTCCGAACCTATAAAAAGAAGCTAGGCTTCCTAATTAAAATAAAAAAAATAAAGAAAATGCTATTTGCTAGTAAGATTGACGCCTACTTTGTTCTTAACTCTAGTATTTTGATAAAATCAATCTTTTCCAAAATAATTCATAAGCATAAATCATAATATAAAAAAAACTTTGATCTATAATTTCTATTTTATTCCAATTATATCATTTTTTGTTCATATTCTCAAACCGTATACATATAAACATTTGATCATGATCTATGTTATTTTTATATTATCTTATTCCAAAATATATACGAATTCTACAAGAAATAAACTCTTTCACTTACAAAGAAAATATATTCCAAATTAATAAAGAAGGACGTTATTCGTACAACCTATTTTTTTACTGTTAATTTTTGACATTCCAACAATTATGATTTATTGGATCATATTTATTATTAGGTTGGTAGAGGTTTTTGGTAGAGATAACCAGGCAACCTCCTTTGGGTTTTGAACTTGCCCACATTTGGTAGCGGAGATAAAAAACTTTAAGTAGGTAAATGGTTTGCCTAGCCTTTGTGCTTTCTTTGCAAAAAAAACTTGTTTTTAACTGTTCTAGAAACTCATACCCACGGTGGTATTTTTTGTTTACCCATGCAACCAAAAAATGAGCATGAATCAGTGGACGAAAATGACTCTCGGTTATGTCTCATCTTCGATAAAAACCTGCATGGCCTAAGAAACTTCGCACACCATTAGCATTAACGGGAGGGGGAAGTTTTTCAATCAACATCAACTTAGCCTTATCAACCTCAATGCCTCTTAGCCAGCTGTTGGTGAAGGAAAATGAGTTCCTTTTTTATGAAGCTTGCCTCAATGCATTCAATGTGTTGAGGGAAATTTTTTTTGACAATCAAGAAGAGAAAAACAACAAAGAGAGTGGGAATTCCTTGGAGCTTCTAGGAGATTCAAGGATTCGATAATCAAGACAGAAGAGTTTCATCTTCATTTTCTCTTTTAGGTTCTAAATGCTATTTTTTTTCTTTTTATTTTGTCAGACATGAATATGTCTGGCTAGTTTTATCATTGTGGTAAGGGTCACAACCCTTGATGTGAACCCCTTGCACCTTGGTTGAAATTTATGTTTATCTATTTTAATTGAATTTATCTTTTCTTGTCCTTCATTCTATAATTCTATTGGAACTGATCAATCGAGTAGGATTGCGAGGGTTAGGGTTTTCACTAGGGATGTTGGAATTCTAATTCTTGACAAAGAATAAGATAACTGCTCATGTACGAACTAGGATAGGTTACATGAACCGCGAACGTTAGAGATTCATTGATTCTAAGGGTTAACTCGAAAAGAGATTTATAAGGGATTAGGATTCTAATAGAGTTAATAAGGTTAAAGTCACTGAGGGATTAAGACTTAATTAATCATATAAAAGATGATGAATCGTTCGATCAATTGAATAGGTAAATGTAAACGTAATCCAAGTTGCAAGGTGGTTACCGCAATATTTTCTCAAATATTTTCTCCATCATTAATCTTTTGTTCTTGCATTCTGAAAGCATATTTGGAATCATTTACATTTCTCTTTAATTGTTTTAGTTTATTTCATAAACCACAATTGTTTTCAACCTATTTTGATTAATCCAACAAAAGAGGAATAGTTATAACAACTTAGGTGCCTCAATCCTCGTGGAGACGATACTCTACTCACTCTTTTTATTTCTTGGTACGATCGGTGCACTTGCCGATTTTATGCAACAAGTTTTTGGTCGAAACCCATTCCAAGCACTTTTGAACCTCAGGGAGTGGAGATGGTGGTAATTCAGGTATTGTTGAAAGACACAAATTCATTGTGAATGAAAATGTTGATTTTTTGATATTATTCGTTGGCTCACAAGAGAATTATATATATCGCGGGCTTGGCTCTTCAACTAGTAAGAGGAAAGAGACGAGTTCCAGCACCACCACTTAATATGATTGAAGCTACACTTTTTGGGTCTGCTTTGGGAGTCTCAAAAGTGGGTACCTACTGGAATGCCTGAAAGAAGCACTTCAGTTAAGCATCGGAATTGAATGCAAAAAACCAAACATACCACAACGATTTTCTTTTTCTTTCATTTTACCGTGGACTCTTCGTAGATGTCTAATGTGAGAACAGCGTGTGCAATTCCAGTTCCAGGCTTCAAGTTTCTTAGGTTGCTATGGGTTTGTGAAGTCTTGCATAATTTAATGCTCAATACTCTTCTTGTGTTTAAACTCTACCGAGAAACCCACTTCCTCTGTTCCTTCGAACTCCCTTGCTAACTTCCAACTAGATTGGCACTCAGGGCAGGCACAAGTTGAATTTTTAAATTTCATATTCAAAAGTAAAAAAGGTTAGTTTCGTAATTTTAATCAATTATTCCATCACTATTTTACCTCTATTAAACATAAACTCAGCAAATTTAACTCAATTTTTTCGATAATATTTTGGTCTATTAAATAACTTTTTTTAAACTTTTCTATTAATATCATTTTCCCACCATTTTTTCAGTAATTAAATTTGCCTAGTTTAATTTTTTTTCTCCTCTACCAAACGTCTCCTTAATTATTAATTTTTAATAAATTATAATCATTAGATTGACGAAAATCAACGGTGAAAAAATAAGTTGTAAGATATTGTAAAACTTTTAGGTTGTAAGAATAACGCTCCTCGTTAACAA
Source organism: Gastrolobium bilobum (assembly GCF_033153095.1). NCBI lineage: Eukaryota > Viridiplantae > Streptophyta > Magnoliopsida > Fabales > Fabaceae > Gastrolobium > Gastrolobium bilobum. Next base: position 118,672 of record NW_026895739.1, on the reverse strand, counting down.
ATTAGTTTGTTTAAATCTCAAAAATATATCTATAATTTAGGTGTTATATGTAAATGTTTTAGAATGTATTTCAATGAATGAAGTTATTTGCTATGATGCTAATGAGACACGAAAAAAAAATAATAAATTTTATTATTAATTCATTCAATTATGCTTTGCAAAGCAAGCAATTACATTCAATCATTGTTTGGTGCAATCTGTGGGCATAAAAGAAACAATATTGTTTTGGAGGTCATAGCCAACTAGGAAGTTTTGTTGTGCCAAGTTCCCAAAGATGGCAAGACCATCACTAGAGGTGAATGCCAAGCATACAATCCCATCATCAACTTCAACAAAGGTGTTGAGAGCATTTAATTGGATATCTGCACCTTTAAAATGCGCTGTGATTATTGGAACCTCCAATTGTCCCGATGTAGCTCTGTAGCAAAGGTTCAATTGTTGAGTAGGATCCTGAACACGCTCTAATTTAACTACATTTGCCACTGCTGATTCCAACTTAGAGTAAACATCACTAGGCAAAAGAACCAACGTTGTACCTGAGTCAATTATGATATTCCCCTCTTCACTAAATCCAGAGGAAGAACTTCCAAACTCTATTTTTTTGTCTCCCACACTAAATGCTTCCAAGGTTACGTAGTAATAGACATCTGGTTTTTTTATGACCAGGGGAGTTGAGACAGTCCCATCACCAGAAACCACTGCATTCTCTCCAAAATTGAGTTTGCTTGAGGAGTTGTTAGAATCTGAAAACATTGGCACTAAACAATAGGAGAATTTGCCACTTGTTGAAGAACCCAATTGAGATATAAGGGAAATAGGTCCACCTCCAAGGCCAACTATACCCGAGGTTTTTCCCATAAAAGACACAGTATTGCTATGCCCGCATCCAATCACAGTTCTAGGAAATGGTATAGGAGATCCACTGGTGGAGCTTAAAGTGAGAGTGTCCACACTAAGATCTCCTTGTGAGTGTGAACCATCTCCATAGTTAATAGAATACTCGCAAATTTGCTCATTATCAGAAGAACAAGAGGTATCTCTTATGGATTGACATTTAGTAGAAGAGCAAGGAATTGGTTTGTACGTTTTGGATTTTGAAGGATTGAACATTGGTGTGGTTTGGTTGTAACAAGTTTCACAAGGCTTGCATTGTAGCCAAACAATGTCACTACCAGTATCAACAATACCAAGGAGTTGGAATGGTGGTGTACCAAGTGAATAGCTCATGAGGTATTCACCATCAGCCGGTTGTACAGTGGAATCAGCTGTGTTTGTTGGGAATAAAGCTTGTTTGAAATAATTGGCACGATTAATGGAACGAGTCACAGCATTGGCAACTCGCTGGAATTGAGTTTCTGTGGGACTGTAGAATGGTGATCTTGAAGAGTCACGATGAATGAGTTCAACACTAAAGCCACTATTTAGAGCCTTAGTGAGTGAGATGCCACAAAGGCAAAGCAAAAGGAGAAGAGATGAATAAGTTGTCATTGTTGTGAATTGTAGAAATTTGTTGTCAATAGTGCATTCTTAGTGGCTTTTTATAACACTCATTTAAAGGTTGAGTGAGAATGTTAGTAAAATTGTGTGTACCAAAGGGGCTGTACCGTACAAAGATGGGAGTGAGTGAAACTACATGCTGAAAAGTAGTAATTGTTCAATGTTTTCATCTACATTAAAAACTACGGAATTACTTGAATCTACGAGTATTGATGAAGAATGAAAGACACCCAAATCGTGATTTGAACATTTACTCCTAATATTAAAATTGTAGATTGATATTAATTGAATTACAAACTTCGGCATCAATAGTGATTTTCTTACTTATAAAGCATTCACCATTCACCATTCTTTGAAAAGAAGTGACTGTTTGGTTCGCTAGACTTGGGAAGTGTTTCTGATGTACGAAGACAATGGATAATTTCAAATAAAATAATTTTAAAATATTTCAATTTCTGATTTAATTATTTTAGTTACATGAATCTGCACGTACACACGCATGAAGAAAAAAAGGTGGCCTAATCGAGAATTCAATATTTGTTTGCAAGTCTTTAAAATTTTGCTTAAATATTAATTGAGTGACACAAAATATCCATTACATATTATATTCCTTAATAAAATTATAAAAAAAATTCACCAATATTCATTCAAAAATACAAAATAATAAAAAATAAAAAAATGCGTCTGTTACGATAAGATTAATGTAGACCGATTTATTTTTATTATTATAGAATTTATTCTTAATGGGCTTCAACGGTTGATATCTTACCGTTACTATTTTGTTATTATAACATTGTACTCATTATATATAAAAGTTAAGTAATGATTTCTACCCAAAAAAAGAAGAAGTAATGAATTAAACGTCAAATTAATATATATTCCAATGTTTCCAAACAAAAATCAAATAAGTTAATGATCATTTTTCAAAATAGTAGTGAATAATCTTATTAATTAGTTACCAATATCATTTAAAAATATATTAGTTTAAAAAAGAGCAGCTATTCAGTGTTTCCCTATTTTGTAAATTAAAATCTTTGAATAATTCTCAATAAAATAAATTCAAATCTTTCAATTTTGAAATTAAATTTTGATTTACATGAATCTACAGATATGAGTGAAGAATGAAAGACACCCGAATCTGTATCTGAACATTTAGTCCCAATATTAAATTTTAAGTCGATATTAATTAATGAGTTAGAAGCTTTCCGGATCAATAGAGTGATTTTCTTACTTATAAAGCATTCACCATTCATCCAAAATACAAATAAAATGAATTAAAGCATTTAATTTTAACCCATGTTTGTGTGATTCGGTTTAGGATTCTCAACCGAATTTGGCTTATTCTCTTTTAATAATAGATTTTAGTATTCTAGCTTTATAATCTTAATAAAATTCTTAGACTCTGTTAACGGTGGTGAGTGACTGTGTTGGAGAAGTTCTGTGTACAAATGAATAAGGGAATGGAAGAATCAATCCATGGGCGGGTGATTATTTATTGTTTCCTTACAATGCTAGGTTATATATGGTTTATAGTTTTTCCCATACATGGAAAATTTGTATTAATATATATCAATCTTTTAGTTTTGGAATTAATTTTTGGGTTAGATGAATACGTAAGTATAAAACGAGGAACAAAGGGCAGCCTATTTGTCAATTCGAATAAAGGATAAGTAGCTGTGTTAAAGGCTTAGTAGGTACTACAAAAATTCAAGTATTTTATGGGGGTTATGTTTGCAAATTAGTGACTTCCACAGCGATCCCACAAGTATTGCATGCGCCACAACACATTTTTTAACATCTGTGTGTGCAACTAGTGGCGGACCTATGTGTGTGCAAGTGTGTGCAAGTGCATATACAAATTTTTTGGAGAAAAAAAGAATAAAATATATTTTGGGTCATCAATAAAAATTACAGGACGCAATTTAATCTCTTAAAAAAAAATCGACTCGTGATCCCTTTAAATTTTAAAATAGACCCATGTTAGTCCTTTTGCAAGTAAAATTATCTTAAACAAGTGAATATCATCAAGTTTACAAAAAAATAAAAATAAAAATCACTACCTTACTCCAATGGATACATAATAATTCATGTTAACTATCTAATAAAGACATGGAAAAATACAAAAATGAAAATTTACCTTCAGTATCTAAACAAAGCTCAGCAAAACAAACATAACTGAATAAATAATCAGTTGAAATAATAAATTGAAAAAAAAAAATCTATAACATGCACATCTATGGTGGGTTACAAAGGATGCCTGATGAACCGAACCATTAAATAACTATTACGCAAAGTTGAATCAGCAGAAATACTTCAAGTATTTGGTATCTGCGCATAAGCCAAATTATAGAGGACAGGTTCTCTAAATCTAAAACCTCAAGGGAAGAAACATGGTTATTACATTGATTGATAAAAAGCGATTTAGAAACTTAAGTTTGTGGAAAAAACAAAGGTAATCTCCGATTATAAAAGGTCATATTTATATTTCATAAGAAAGGAAATCGGACTGAGTGAATAACAATACAAACTGTCATTTGCATGAAGACCTTTTACAATGCAATTTCAAGGGGTCATCTAACCCAGACATTGTTCATAATTTTTCTCAAAAGGGTGATTTAATTTCAAACAATCAAGTCTCCCATATAATAATTCTCATTTAATTATTATTTAATTTCTAAAATATCTATTTAACGGTGCGGGTTCTTATATCTTGAATCATTGTGAAGTTGAAAAATCTCTTTGGACCCTTTAGGGTACCCCCACGACCTTGTAGGCTAAATGTGGGTGGAATTGTGGTTTTGTGTTGTGTGAGTGAATGGTGATATGTCATAGAATTATGGGATACTAATGAAGTGAGGAATGTATTTGAAAAGAATTGAACACACAAAATTGTCCTTTGAGGACCATATGCCCGAACTTATAGTGTGATGGGGAAATTACATTATGTTATTTGTTTGTGACTTGTTGGAAAAGTTAGTTGATGATAATGAGTGTGTAATTATTGTAGCTTGCCTCTCTCAGACACAATCGTAAAGGACTGACTCTTGAAGCTCTTTTTGGATTGCCTTTGGTCCTTGACTATAAGGATTGTGGTAAGTAATTACTTACTCTACTGCGTGATTAATTGGATAGCTAATTGAGTTATCAAAGGCACTTTGTAATGGTTGAAATGACCACTTATTGTAGGCATTTTTGTGTTAATTTGAAAGTGGAAAGTAACTTGTGGTAGGAGCTACTTAACTTGGGAGCTTCTAACAAGTAAACTCTTTGTTCTGGGGTTAATCCATGTGTGTGCTCCACCACGCCTATTGGGGTAGTGGTTGGAAATTTGTGAATTATAATGTGTGTACTACAATATGCTCATGCATTGTGACATGTTGTTTGGTATATGTTTTGATATACCTGTATCTTTGGCCAGCAGATAGATTTGTTGGAACTTCCACTGGATAGGTCTTCGTAGGGAATTCCAATTGGTCTGATGTCATAGTGTTGTCTTCATTGTGGGAGTGGTACTAGAAATGTCTCAGGAGTTATATGATGGGTACCTTGAATTATATCCCAGGGATATGTTCTTGGATTCAAGCCCAGTGTTGATTGATTGATGTATGTTCTGTTATATGCATATTATTACTGTTTGCATCTAAGTGAGCCATTGGGTGGAGTGATCCTCTAGGATCTTTGGTTTACTGAGATATATTCGTATATCTCACTCCACGTTATGGGACTTATATTTCAGGTACCACTAGTGCAGCGGGAGAGGCTTTGGGCAAGAGGCCCACCTAGGACTATATCGATGGATTGGAGTTGCATTTATTTTTTGGGGATTTTGGAGTGGTCATGTTATTGATTATGTATATTCCTGACATAGTGTATGAACATATGTCTTGCATGTGAGATATTGTCATACTTGGTTGTTCATGCTTTTGTACTAAGTCATGTTATTTTTATTTTGGTATGTATTGTATTATGTTGGAAGTTGCAAGAAATGTAATAATTATATTGATTAGTTGTTGTAGTTCCTATTGTAATATTGAGGACCTTGTGTAATCAACATTGATGTATGTGATGGAAGGGCAATAGGTCTATTTTTGGTAATGATATGATTATGATTATGGTAAATGCATGAAAATGGAATAATGTGATTTGAAATAGATAGTAGCTTGTAATGTAAGTAATTATGGATAATACCTTGGAGAATAAGCTATGATGTTAATTATGATATATTGTGGGTTGTAAGAGTACCAAGATTTGTGGAGCTTTTGTGTGCCACCCTTTGGTCAATTAGGTACATTTTTTAAGAAAAAGGAACACACTTTCGTAAGTGGGATTAGTTAATAAAATAAAGGAGGTGCCGTCAAAATTTTTAAGATTTTTCATATTTTTACCTAATTTTGGAAGACCATATCTCCCTCCATAGGTGTCTAATTGAGACGTGTTATACCTCATTTTAAATCTGAGGATGTTAGCTATATTGTCCTAAAATTTTGTGTCATTTCGAGTTATGTAGCACTCTGGGTCGAAAGGAGTGGAGACTGCCCAAAATTGGCCATTTGGACCTGCATTATAGCTGCACCTTGAAAAAATTATATCTCCAGTATTTCTCACCCAAATTAGGCTTGTGATATATCAAATTGAAGGTCTAAGTTCCTGCTATGCCGTATAAAAATTGGAAAGCAAATGAACTTGTAGATCATCTAGAATCATAAAAATCGTGAGAGATGTTAGTGAACTTGTAGAGCTGTGTAGACAGATTTAAAGGATTAACTTACGGCGAACGTATCCGGAGTTAAAGAACTCCGTTTCAGACGTGTGATACCTTGTTGTAAAGATCGTAGAGTTTAGTTTAACATACTAAAAGATGAGAATTTATTGATGAGTAGATTATGCCTAATTTTGACAAAATCGAGACATACTCTATTTTGGCAAAGTATGAAATTGAGTACTTTTGCTTCTTTGGTTTATTGGAACCACCTAGCAACCTTAGATAGGTAATGTATGATAGTTAACAAGTAATACTTATGTTTCCTCATTAGCTTTGAGTTACGATCACAATTTGTAATTTGTTTAAGGGAAAAGTGTGTGTCATGTTAAAGGATGTAAAGTTGTGTCATTTTAATAGAGAGAAAGAGATAGATAAAGGAAGAGAGAGAGTTGACAAAAAAAACACTACAAGAAAAAAATTTATTAGTGACGAAATTTTATGAAATTTTGTTACAAATGCCTACGTCGCAAGTAAATTTCGTCACAAATTTCTGCGTCGCAAGTTTATTTGTGACGAAATTTGATTATTTGTGTCGAAAATTGTCATTTGTGATAAAATTTATGACGAAATTTTTTCGTCACAAATAAACTTTTTTCTTGTAGTGAAATAAAGGTGTGCGTCTCACCTCTTTGTGAGAGTGAAAGGATATAAGTTGTGTAATTTAAAAGGATAAACACTTTTCCCTTTGTTTAATACATAGGGTTTTATAAATGCGAAGTTTTGTAAATGTAATAAAAGAAAAACTTTTTTCCATATTTTTAAATGAACTGCTTTGATTGTAATTACACTTAATATCATAATTAATGATAACATAACCGGATACATACAGGTGTTACATTGTTGGTGCTTTATAATCATCAAAACTTCAAATATATAAGCTTGGAAACCTATGATTCAACCGTCTTTAAGTCTTTGTCTATTTAGAGTCATGTAGAGTCTTCCATCATTTGAATATTTTGACTTCATGGTTGACTTTGCCATTTTCAGTCTTTTCTTCAACTTTGCATTTTGATATAGGCTTCTTGTACTATTTGTAACTTTTTGCCTTGCCTAGTAATATTAGCTTTCATGTTGGTACTTGTTGGTGCTTTATTATCATCAAAACTCTATTAGCACAGTCTTCTTGACTTATGGTTCAACAACTCCCTCTAATCCCTCTGATCCAGGCGTCACCAAGACCCGGCCGGATTTCGAGGGATACAGAGGTGAACGTGCATGCAGGATCTAACTGCTGACTCTAACTCTCAGAAAAAGGGTCAGTGATCTGATAAGCTTAGATTTTAAAACACTGCTATACGTACTAATAGTTAGCCTCTCTCTTAAAAATATTTATAATAGTTAATATCTCCTATTAATCTTAATACTTATAATTTTATAATACTTATAATTTTAAAATTTTATTTTTGTCCCCTAGTTTAAAATTTTTTGGATTCGCCACCGAGCATGACCATCATACGGCGCAAGCAAATTGCACACGGGGTCTGAGGACTGAGGGGTACACGATGCACTGGGATGTGAGATTTGTTGTGTTATTTTAATAAAAAGTTATCCAAAAAAAAAGTTTCAAAAATACATTATTAAGGGTTTTTAAAAAAAAAAATTGCATTTATACGATCAAAAAGTCCAAAATATTTTAATCTATACAAATTAGATCCATAAGATTTGTTTTGGCATGCATATTTCAATTACTTTGGTAATATATAATTTTGCATTTGATGTATATTTATGGGAATTTTACTTGATTTACTTTCTATTTTATCCTTTTGCAATTAGTTTTTTTATTGTAATTGATGGTTTTAATTAGAATTTAATATATTTTTAGTGAAATACTTGCACCCAATAATATATCATCAAAAGTTTTCCATTTCAAGTAATTATTGATATAATCATATTCATTAAATGAGATGTTAATAAACAATTCAATGACAATATAAAATCTTTTCCATTGACAAACTATCAGAATTAAACTATTTTTTTACTCAAATCTGGTGGTAAATGTTTAAGATTTTCTATCTTTACTGAAATTTCATTTGATTTGATTTAATTCTTTTATAATTGATTGTTTTGCAATATTATCTCATTCATTATTGCAAAAGCATTGACCTATAGTTAGATTCAAAGTTGACTTTCGAACATGGGGGTCTCAAATAAATTTTTTATTGGGGTTTTTTAATTTTAATTAATCAAATGTAGGTTAATTAGTCATATGTTATATTTGTTTCATTTATTTACCCACAAGAGAATAAAATGCAATCAAGTAACTGTGGCCTAATTATATATTTTGAAAGTAAATAATTCTACATTTACTTAGATAAATAATTATACATTTGTTTAACCGTAAATTATTTTGCAATATCATTTAATTTTTATTGATTGACTCTGTCATTAATTCTATTATCTTTTTTTATGAGTCTTTTTAAATAATTTTAATTATAACTGATTTATTTTAATTAATCAGTACAAACATTAGAAGGTTGAAATCCTTAATATCTTACAGCAAAAATAATTCCATAAAAGAGAAAATAAATCACCACAGGGAGACCAGCAACATAAAAGATAACCATAATTTATCGATTTCTTGAATCATTGATGCTGTATGGCAACGGGAATATCTCAACAGGATGCAAAAGTACATGCATGTATAGTTTTGTTCCTTTTCATTAGTGGCGGATCCAGAAAACAAAATTTGTGTCCGCATATTTAGTTGTGGGCTGCCCCCGAATTTTTTTTTTGTAAAGACGGTTTAGATTAACGCTTTATGTACAAGGTTATGAACTCGCTCGAACTCGCTCATAATTTAGTTGCTTCCATAACAAAGTGCAAACAATAGTTTGACCAATCGTTTCTCCCCTTAAATCTTACGAATCTTCTAAAACAAATATGAGAATATACTCTAGTACATTCATACATCATCATTCTATCTTATAGTGGTGAATAAAAAAGTCAACACTACCTATACAGAAGGCAAGCGAAATCACAGTGAAGGCCTCGTCTCTAGATATTAACTTATTTGGAATGTCAGACTTGTAATCAATCCTCTCTTTTTATAAAAATGAAAAAAGAAACAAAGGATGAAGAGAGCATGAGAATGGGTACGTGAAAGGGGAGCAAGAATAAGTTTTTTCTCTAATAAATTTGCATTGCTACGTTATTTTAATCATCTCTGTACGCTTCGTTGCAAACTAATACAAGAATAAATACTCTTTTTGGTCTCTAACAAAAAATTTGGCCCCCATAATCCCTTACAAAAAAATTTAGTGACCTGGTTCTTATGAAATTCAAAGTGGACATATTTTAGCCCTTTTGAGTGATTAATGTAGGTCTTTTTTGAATTTGTGAAAGACCATGATTTTAACTAAATTGATCCACTTTGAATTTCTTAAGAACCTCGAGACTAATTTTTTTTATAAGGGAGTAAAGTGGAGATTGTATTTTTTGTTATTGACTTAAAATGATCCTAATATAAATATTGAATCAACAGACAAATAAGAACCTATAAAAAAAAAACCTAAAATCAAATATTCATGTCCGCAACATGTGCCCCTTGCTGGGTCCGCCGATGCTTTTCATTGAATCTTATCAAAGGGAAAGGGGCGTATAAAAGCAGAGTTCAATTGCCAAATCTTGAGGAAGGCCTTAATGTTTATGCCAGTTGCATTGTTGAATAGAAATAATTTTTGCAGCTCCATATATTGCTTCCGTTGGATAAACTCTAGCTGTGATCACAGTTCTCCCTCCCTGAGCAAAGCTCTCAATAATTGAATGATCAACCTAATCACATGGGAAAGTTAATTGTCACAAGAATGAAGAACCCATACATTAATTGAAACCAATTAAACTGAGTGAATGAGTTTGCATTCTCCAGTGATGTTGCAACTAAACCTAGTGAGAAGAAAATTAAAGTAAAAAAAAAAAAAAAAGTTATTCACACTTACCAAAACCCTCATTGATAATTTTTCATCACCCAATACTGCAACTTTGCTTCCATAAACTGGCTTTGCAACATGGGGAGCCTTGGATGATCTGCATCATCCAATAACTCATTACTCATGATCATACAATTGATTTTCACCCTTCTTTCTTTAAAAGGAGAAAAATCTGAATCAGCAAATGCAAATTCTTACCTAGTTTCATCAACACAGAAGAAAGTGGTTGGACTAATAAGGCTAGTGTTAGAAAGGCGGAAATAAATTGGAGTTTGTTCAGAAAGTGTGTTGTCTGCAATAGCCAGAAGGCCAAATGGTCCAAAAGCACTTCTGTCTGTAGCACCCCTTCCACAACCTACATTGTCCTTGCCAATTCCTTCGGATGCCAATGATTCAATTTCAAATTCAGCCAATATGTCCAACTGCAAATTTTCCAGGAAATAACAGAGTCGTTGATTAGTGCAGTAATTTATGAGTGACAATGCAACAAATGTATGGACAACTTGCATAATGCTATAGACAAACCTGTGTTGCTAATGTTATGTTCAATGGCACAACAGAGCCTGGTTTAACCACAACTCCTTGAAATTCATCACTGCTTAGTCTTAAGCTCTCTATTTCTTCTATTGACCACAGAAGCAAATTTGTTCTTGTCTTGTTGTCAAACAACACTGTTCTCGGAATTGTCTGATAGAAAATAAATGTGGACTAGTTTTAAATTCACGTACACTCATAAATTAATAAACTCACAAAAGTAAAAATTGCAAACCTTCTTTCTGCCAAACATTTTGTCCTTTATTGTTTTGGATATCCACTTAGGCCTAGTATGATTGGGCCCCATGTCACTAAGCTCATTGTCTAGAACCTTCTAGAGGACATCCATAGCAAGTCATAGAAGCACACCACTGGGACATCTCTCTATCCCCACATTGATGCCCCTGTATGCATGTTTTGTCCCTGAGACAAGACATGACTTGATGAGACAGCTCATGGAGCTAACTAATAGTCTCCCCCATGCTAGAAAGGACTCTCATCTCTAAATACCCCTTTCACACATAGAGAGGGATCATCTTCTCCATTCACTACCTATGTTGTTACTCTGCTCTTCTGCAGAGCCATCCTTGCCATACACACACCCCCCTTTTACACTATAGGAAGCTTCACTAGTGCTTTGATCTCTACCAATATCATTGTCACTATAAGCACCCCTGTATCAACATACTTCATCTTCCATAGAACACATCTTATGTACACTTATGAATTTCAGACTTAGCAAATTGACGTGGTGTCAAATTAGAACCAAATGTGCAAAACTGCATGACTTATATTATTTATATGCCAAACAAAGAACTACCTTCAAACATTTCATTTTTAGAGTTGATGAAAAAAAAATTATCTACTATCTAACCATGAAAGTACAGTTCCTCTTTAATATGTTTTTCACTTGTCTAAAATTCTTTAAAAAAAAAAAAGTTGTGCATGTAAACAAATAGACTTATTAATTGCAAGTATAATGAACTTTAAAATAAATAAATGCATACCTGAAGAGATGCCCAACCCTTTCTCAAGTCATCACTTTCTATATCTGTTTCATTAATCCAACCCCAGAGGATCCTTCTCTTTTTAACTTGATCATAAAAAGTCTTTGAAGCATAGAATATCCCATGATCCAAAAGGCAACCCGATACCCACATAAGGCTCATCGGGCATCCATGTATCATTTTCAACAAAATAGGTCCCAAGTGCATAACGATCCACCCTTGCATCGTTAATACTAGCCTTCAGCACGTGCTTAACTTGTGGACCATTTAACTGATGTTTCCAAACCTTTGGACCCGTTTATTGAAACCGGATATAAGTCCACACATTCCCACATACCCGTACCCGGAACCGCATGCAAGTAGTGATCGTTGAGCTCAAAATTTATGAAATCTAAAGTTTTATAAATTAAGGAAGGGTTTGTTTTTTCTAAAGTTACTTTAGATAACTTTATCTAATGTTCATCAAAACGATGTCGTTTTAAAGCGGAAATCATGGTGTTTTATAATTTTAATTGATTTAAGGGTTATAATAGTCTTTATTATTCTAATTTTTTAATTTTTCAACTCTAAAACGATATCGTTTCGATGAACATTAAATAAAGTTGTCTAAAGTAATATTAGATACATTTTTCCCATTAATGAAAGCCCTATCTTTCCTATCTTTGACCCTGTTGTGACCCTCCATTTTCCATCTGATCCGATCCAAGCAGTGGTTGGGTCTCGGAAATCCTTCGGGCCAATGCCAGGTGGGGGCACCAAAACCGGGTTACCCGGATATTTGACCCAATCAAGAAGAAGTGGATCAAATAGGTTTGCAGGATAAGCAAGGTTTTGGACTTGCACATACTTATTGGTATAACCCGTATATAGCATTATGATTTTGCCACCTGGCAAAATCGTGGCAGACCCGTTCCACACACCATTGATATCAAACCACTTGTCAGTAAACATTGCAATGGGAAGATAGAGCCAATGAATCATGTCCCTTGAAACAGCATGACCCCATGTAATGTTACCCCATACAGCTGAATCAGGATTATATTGATAAAATAGATGGTACCACCCCATGTGAAATAATGGTCCTACAACCATACAATAATAACACTTATAAACTTTTTTCAAATATTAAAAAATTATCTCTTATCAAAAATATATTTAGTTTATTTTCGTAATAATTATGATTTTTTTTAAAAAGACAAAAATAAAAATTATTGGAATTGATAGATGAGCTATTCTTGCGTGGCAAAACTTAACATGCTTAATCAGGCTGCTATTATTATCAAAATAATTTGAATATATTTTCTGTAAGAGGATAGTTTTTGTTTTATTATTATCTAGTGGTTGGAGATGAGAAAGAGATTTCTATAAAGTGAATAATATAAGGGGAGGATTATATTTATAAAATTTTTGTTTATTAACTCTTATAAACTACATTATGTATTCTTGAAAGTATGGGTGTTAACGGGTCGAGTCGAGCTTTGGTCTTAAAATGCTAAGCATGTATTTAAATGTGTCAACCTGATCAAGTTTGTTACCTGTTATAATAATTATCGGCCTGTGGCCTGACTTATTTATAAAAAAATAAAAATCTGGTTTAGCCTGTTTAAAAAAAATTAAGACAATAAAAATTTATTCAAATGGAATATACAATAAAAAAACTAGTAATTCTGTAAATATTCATAAATTCAATGTATATCCAAACAACAAAATATAAAATAAAATAATTCAAAAAATCTGTTTAACCAATAAAATGGGTGAAATGAATTGAGGAAAGAGAAAGAGGACTATCAAAAGCAGTGTTGTAAAACCCGGCCCGACCCGGCCGGGTCGACCCAGGACCCGATGACCAGGTCATCAGATCGGTTCGGGTCAAGCATTGGACCGCTTATGCATCGACTCAGTCAAAACCGGTCAAAATCGGTGACCCGGTGACCCAGTGACTCGGACGGGTCATGCATTTAAAAAAAAAACAAATAAACAAAATTGTTTCATCTTGTCAGAAAAATGTATAACTCATTTTAAATTTCTTTTGTAATTTTATTTGCTAATATACTTTTCTACAATGACCTCTAATTTCAACTTTTAATACTGAAGCAATTTGCGAAATAATAAATTAAGAGATTATAACATATGTCATTTTTTTTTGTGGTAAAAATGACATATGTCGTTTTTAATGTAGTTGAATTTGAAAAATATGAGTTCAATGTCATTGAGATGTATATTTATAGGAATTCTGAGTTACAATTTAAATTGAAATATAAATAGTATACATTTTTATTTATTTATGCTTCATATTTTTGAGCTTATTTAATGAACCTTGTTTAATTCATTTTAGATATGGAGAATATAATTGAATTTACATGTTCATATTTATATATATATTTATATATCTATATATATCCGGGTCAACCAGTCCGACCAGTGACCCAATGACCCAGTACTCCGACTGGGTCGATGGCGGGCCGGGTTTAATAACATTGATCAAAAGTAGTATAAAAGTATAAAATAAAATAAAAATTAATATATTAGGTCAGCCTAAGAGGCTCTAAGGCCGAACTTTTGAATTGGAGCTTTAGGCCTTTTTATTAAACGAAATTTTATACAAATTCAAGCCTGGTTCCAACAACCAATTTTGAACGTGTAAGCTCAAGTCTTCACGAGCCAAGACAAAGGCTCCTGAAAGGCCCTTGGTTCGTTTAACACCCCTACTCGAAAATACACTAACTTACACTATGTATTTCCCGAAAGTACATATTGTAATTTGCAAAAAATTTATAAAAAAAGTTTATAAACAGATCGTCCCCTAATATAAATATCTACTTTCTATAAATAATTCCATTTTCATTTATGCAAATCTAGTATTTATATTCTTATTAAAGTAGTGTGCTCTTTTATTAAAACAATAATGATTGATAGCAGCACGTGTAAAATTATTAATTTTACATTTTAAATCAAAAAACAAATTTCGGCAATAAACATCAAATATGACTTGTTTAATTCGTTAAATAACCAAGGAAATAAAGGAACAATCAACTGAAAATAAAATTCACAAGAATAGCTTACCAAAAAAAAAAAATCACAAGAAAAAAAAATAAAAACGTACCATTAGGATCTGAAGGCAATTCGATCCAACATCCGAATGAAATAAGAACCCCAAAAGATCGATGAGACATGGTTCATTATCCTCTCCATCATAATTAATAATAAAAAAGCCAAACAAAATAGAAATAAAGGGTTTGTACACGTACCATTCATCCAATTCTTGTCAGGTTGGAAATGAAAAGCTGTTCTTTGCCAATAAAACGTTGCATTTGTCCAATTATATGAATTTTTTTGGAGAAAAGATAGATTCGACTTGGCGGAAACTCCATTAGCACCCAATGACATAAGGAAACATAGGTAACAAAATATGACAAGGATATAGCCCTTTGATGATTTATGGCTACTTTCCATGCTTGATTGCAGGTTTGAGGCCTGCAGTTAAATGAAAAAGATTATGAAACTTTAGAAGGTGGAGAATGGCAGGTGTAGAGCTAGGGGTGAACATGGATTTTAATTTATGAACTTGCATGTCTAAGTAAATGTGTATTAACTGGTCTACCGAAAAAAAAAAGAGAGTGTATTAACTGTAATTTCTCAATATTCTTGAGTTGCTAAACCTAAACTTGGAAGAAAAAAAAATCACTTCCAGTCGGATTAGTAAATGTGGAGTGGAGACAATCTTTATATGCCGTCTTACTTTTGGAGCAAAAAAATTTATTTCCTAAATTCGAACCTTATAAGAAAAAAAATAAAAATGAAGCAAATATGCATGGTGTAAGCATAATATAAGTATTGAAATGGAGCAATTAGATGAGTTGTAAAAGTGGGGAGTACTGCATGTACGGAAAAGGGAATTGTAATGAAGAGTCTTTTATACAAGCTATTTAATATAGAGTATTATTTAGTCTTCAGGTTGATTAGAAGAATAATTCCATTGACATTAAATAACTTTATCAAAGGTTTACTACATTAAGACATTTTCATGTCGACCCATAATAACTCCAAAAGAAACCGAGAAACTGCATTCAATTTTACAACAAAGAAAAACTAAGAAGAAAAGGGGATGACATATACACACAACTTCTCTTTCATGTGTTTTTTAATTTCAATGCTTTCGACAAGTACTGTGATTCTTTTTCCTGTGCTTATCTTTCCTTCAAGCATTTTATTTAGGAACTGTTCTTTAACGTTAATTATTACCCCTAACTCCTTGATTTTGTCATTGTCTCTGAGAACTATACAACATGTTACTTAGAAGCTCCTTAACGCCAATTCTAAGTTCATTGCTACCCTATTCCAAAGACTCCTCTGCTGAGCCAGAACACATTATAGAATTATAGTAGTTTTAAGTCTAGAACAAATCTGTCATGTAGTAAAGTTCTTAAAAATCAACAAGGTTATGTCATCAAAGAAAGAGATGAAGTGAAAGATCCACTTCAAAAAACTTGGCATGCAAGCAAAACTTTAAATTCCAGAACTGTCACTGGTTCAGATGTATAATGGAGTCCTAATTCATGAAGAGTGTGGCATAGGGAAGGAAGATCAACATCAACATCAACATCAACAACACCTTTATCCCAAATTAATTGGGGTCGGTGGTAGATGAACCCACATGAAAGATACAAAACGGTTGAAAAAAAATAAAATAAAAAATAAAAAATAAAAATAAAAAAAATAAAAATATATGTATATATAAATAAATAAAAGTAAAAAAAAAGGGACAAGAAGAAGTGGGGGAAATGAAGGAGAAAAGGACTAAAAAAGGACCATCTGGAACATAGGAATAACAGCGGGTCTAACCCTCCACCATAGGGAAGGAAGATATTTTAAAAAATAATTAAGAAGATGGAAATGCTATACTAACAAAAAAAATATATCTATCAATATTATGAGAACATACATTGAGAAAAAAAATTTATGTTGCTGAGTACCAGCCCTAACTATGGTGATAGGCTGTAAATGTAATAAGAGGGAGAGAATGACTTAACAGAGCATACTTTTTTTTTTTTTAAGAAAATTTTAAATACATTAAAAAATAAAAAATAAAATAAAAACTTTTACATTTCATTAATCCCTTTTATGGTTTCTTATTTAAATGTAAGAAAAAACTTTTATGGTTTTTTTTTTTTTCCATCCCAAAAAGTATGATATAAATTTAGATGAATATAGTATTTTTTTAAGTAAATAAGATAAAAAATAATAGTTTCATAACAAAACTTGAGACTTAAAATAAAATAAAAATATATCCAAAGCCGATGCACACAAACTCTCACAGATAGCTAGTCTCTTATGGCGTTTAACCACCATATTCCACCTCGATCTAACAGGGTTCCCATTTACCGTTCTTGTTCGTACTAATAATATCAATTACTTAAACAAATGAAGCAATAGAGCAGGTAAAACAACCCTCAAAATTAAACCAGAATCGAGCAAACGAACAACCCCACGTAATAAACAACAAACAAACCAAAGACAAAGATTAAAATTTAAAGCAGAAGCTTTAAGTGAACAACTCAGAAAAACACATCCTGTTTCGCCAGAAAGGTAGAACCCAGATTTGACAACCAACTAGTGAAGGAAGAAAAAAAAAGGAAGAAATATAGCCAATAAAGGGCACAATTTTACAATCTCTCAACAATCACCAAACAAAAAATTACCTGAATGAGTGACTCGGTTGAGACGCCTCTGCCTGCGATAATTAGAGAGAGGAAATCAAGCCCCTGTTGAATTGGCAAGTTACAGAGGAGAACTTGTTCCTACGAGACCTCTTGGAAGAGCGAAGAGTGGTTCTATTTATTTTCACTCTTCAGTTTCAACCACCTCTTCCTCCTCCTAACTCCACCAGTTTCGTAATGTAGGTCCGCCAGTGATCTAATCTAACCTTGGTTTCATTTTATGGCCAGAACTTTGAGGTCCCCAATGTAGTCCGTCCAGAGATACAATTTGTTATTATCAAGTTTCCCTTCTTGTGAATACTTCTCAGCTTCCCTTCCTTCCATTTTTTTCTTCCTTCTGTCTACTTACCTCAATCATGTCTTGGA
Source organism: Gastrolobium bilobum (assembly GCF_033153095.1). Lineage (NCBI taxonomy): Eukaryota > Viridiplantae > Streptophyta > Magnoliopsida > Fabales > Fabaceae > Gastrolobium > Gastrolobium bilobum. The sequence goes on along the minus strand of NW_026895739.1, from coordinate 100,863 downwards.
CTTTGCATGCGTACGTTGTCCTGTGGAAACTTTGGCATCTTTTTTTTTTTTTTTTTTTTAAATATTAGCTGATTGGAAATTATAAAAAAACAAATACTCTCTTTTAAAAAAAAAAATTAATTTTTTAATAAAATAGAGGTTCACAATTTAGATTATTTTTTTGTCATTTTTAATTATTTAGAACAAATTAGGTGTTCACAAAGTGTCTCAATTAATTTATGTCCAACCAGATCCATTTATCTCCGTAAAAGCGGCAAAAAAATTAATTTAATACTTTTTAATAAAAAAATTACGCATTTATTATACTTTTCAAAAAAAAAATTACATATTTATTGTACAATGTCACGCCCCTCCTGGACGTCACATATCACGCAGAAAAGGGGTGTCACGTCCTGGTGGGTCACTCCCAAACCAGGCGTGACATGTGACACCCGAAAGGGGCGTCACCCATCAGCCCTATAAAAGCTCTCATTTTCTCATTTTTACCATTTCACTCTCACTCTAACCTCTCTCTAACCAAATTGTTCTCTCAAGGGAACGGTGAAATTTTCGTAGTGAAGCTCTGCCAACTTAGGTAAGTTCCTACTACCTGCTAAGTATAAGTTTAAATTACAGTGCTACGTTACGAATATGTTAGTATTTATCGTATATTAGAGACTTAGAAAATAATGATAGTGACTTAGGAATTTTTTACCATGCTATGAATGTTGTAATGACTTAGTAATTTTTTTGTTACGTAGCTATTATTATTATTATTTCATTATGCATTAAGGTTTAGCGTATATTAGTGATTTAGAAAATAGTGATAATGACTTTGTAATTTTTGTATGATGTCATGAATGCGGTAGTGTATTGAGAACTTTTTAGAGACTTAGGAGTTATTATTAGTATATAATTATGAAATTATTAGTGACTTAGAGTTAAGTATTATGTCATTACGATTTAATTAGTGTTCGTGGTTTCATTGTTATTTAATTACAAATAAATTAGTGTACTACATATTAATATTATGTCATTAATTACGATTGAAGTAAATACGTAGGGTTTATACTTAATATTTTTGGATAATAAATTAGGGCATAGCTTAATTAATTTGTACATAAAATTTGCTGTTACATGTGATTAATTTCAATGTTGTTTTATATTATATAGTTTTTTCTCATTGGTGATTCATCATCATCTGCGGGATCTGCATCGGATCCAGAGCCTACCGATCCTACCATGTACATCATCCTTGGGCCGTATAGATGAGAGGTCCTTCGTAAGAGGATGCAGAGTGCTCATATTTCACAGCGAGTGTGGAATACATAACATGTGCGAAAGTTGAAAACCAGGTGTGGGAAACCACAGGGGGCCCCACCTACCGGCAATATGCCAGAGGTTGTCATTGACTACCTTACACAGGCTGGATTTATACATGTTGCACGTTTGCGACATATCCAGGTATGCAATTTTCGACGTATGTATTTATGTGATTATTTAATACGATTTGTTAACATGTGGTAATTGTATAATTTATCTTAGATTGATGCCCCATTGATTAGTGCTCTGGTCAAGAGGTGGAGACCAGAGACACATACTTTCCACATGACCCAGGGTGAGATGACTATCACCTTACAGGATGTGGCCGGCATCCTTGGATTGCCTACTGACGGCCTTGTCGTTACCGGATCTACATCTTAGGATTGGCCTGCTGTTTGTGCTGCCATTTTTGGTGCGGAGCCACTGGCCAGTGAGTTTCATGGATCAGGTGAGCTCCGCATCTCATTCTTAGATCGTTTATATACCCGGTGGACTGATGCAACTGGGGATCATGATCGAGAGATCTATTTCACAAAGGCGCACATTGCCCGCATGCTAGGGTGTTGGTTACTAGCGGACAAGTCTGGAGGTAGCAACATCGGTTGTCGGCTAGTCCCGTTGCTTGGGGGAGGATTTGATGAGATCGGCCGTTTCAGCTAGGGATCTGCGGTTCTGGCACACTTTTTCAGGAATATGTGCGAGTGTACAGATGCTGGTCGATCTGATATGGGTGGTTGCCAAATTCTTCTACAGATTTGGGCATGGATTCGATTCCCACCCATTGCTCCACCCCTTCCTCCTCATCTTGAACCTGGGATGCATTATGGATGCCGTATGCTTTATTAAATTCAATTACATTCGCTAATGATTTATGTAATAACTAACTGTATATTTGCTTAATGATGATGTATGTTTCTCATGACAGGTTTAATACGGTCACAAGGTTTAAGCCGCATGAGTTGTCCATTATCATCATGGATCCCAGTATCCAGAAGGTCCTAGCCAGCCCCCGTCTCAGCATCCATACATGGATTCCTAGGAGCCAGTTTTTCAGGCCAGTCCCACGGCTATGGCTGGGGGTGAGCAGCCGTACTCACAAGGTCTTGATGCTGACGTGCCGAAGTGGACTCAGGAGGATACACATTACATGTGGTCAGCCCTAGGCCTTATCCCAGATAGCCACGAAAGTGAGGAGACTGAGGCCACGGATAGCTAGATGCAGGGCGTCACGCCATCCGACATGCAGGCCAGTACATCTAGCTATGGATACTCACATCATTCACAACAGTCTCCAGATTTGAGTGCACACACAGCCGCGAATGATTTCGTTCAGGAGGCGATGGATGATTACCACACTCCACCACCAGCGGCACCTTATGGCGACCCTGCATGGGACAGACGTATTCAGCCAGATCGGGATGCACGTCATAGGCCATGGCCCCCGTGATCGTAGTTTTACTGATGGCGTATTTGTTATTTCATTTTCTGACTTAGTTTAATTACGTGGTTTTTTGTATAATTTGGACTGTATTTTGTTACGTTGTGGACTGTACATATTATTTTATGGGATTAATTATCTTTGTCTATTTGTTATGAACGTCTACATAATGCATGCCTTTAACGAAAACTAATCAGTTCACAAACAGATTTGAGCAAAAAAAAATACATAACAAGGAAATAATACAAAATAACATCAATGTGAAACAAGCTATTCAGATTATGATCGTAGTCCCAGGATTATTTAATCAATTGTTTGCTCCACGATTTGGATATGCTCTGCGATTATGGTCGCGTTCCTTGCAAATTCCACACCTGATACAGCTTTGACTTGTCTCAACTTCATCCATCTCATTACGGATGCGAGTGGACTTTGGACGGCCTTTTGCACGCAACATAGTGGAGTCAGGAATAAGTTGTGGACCTGTACTTGGTGGTATTGCTTCCTCATTACCAATTGGCTGCCACGGATACAAATAAGCCTCGACCAAGTTAGTTGTCAAGAAAACATCATCCACGTACTGGAAAGGATTCTGTCACACACTTAAAGCAGCAGCAGCGGCGTGACTACACGGGTATTTAAAAGCCTTAAAATTCCCACATTGACTGAACCTCTGTGGGAGATTGACAGAATACGAACGATCCCAACCTGCGTCAACCTCAAAAACTGTATGTTCCACGTTATATGCACGGACATGGTGGCTTGTTGCTAGTACTTCATTCTTCTTGACCAATTCAACAACATTTTTTCAATGACAATGAGCAGATTGAAGTTGTGCAGCAGCAGATGTACCTCTTGTAACAAAATAATGAACCAATCTGCTGTATGTGTGCTTAACCAAAGCAGTTATGGGCATATTTCTAGCCCCTTTCAACTCACTGTTAACAGATTCCGCCAAGTTTGTTGTCATATGCTCGTACCTACGTCCTTCAACATCGTATGCACGCGACCACTTTTCTTTAGGGATGACATCAATCCACTCAACAATCTGAGGACTAGTTTCCCGGAATCTGGCAAGACCTCTTTCAAAGTCTGCCGGAGTATAGCCTGCACAATTTATATAATATACGGATCACACATAAGAGATATATTGTGGAAACAATTAAATAAGTTAAGTTTAGTGCAGTTTACCTAAATTCTTTAATGTCCGCTTCAAGTCTTCATTTCAAAACTTTTGATTGAAGTTGCTTGCAATATGACGAATACAAAACACGTTATATGCATTTGGTGGCAACCAATTACGGTTATTCTCCACAGCAGATATTATGCTACGATGACGATCGGAGATGAGGCATATGTTTGACATCTCAGTAACATGAGCACGTATATTAACAAGGAAATAGTCCCAGGCTTCCAAGGTTTCACCTTCAACGATGGCAAAAGCATTAGGTAAACATTCATCATTTCCATCTTGGGATGTGGCCACCAATAATTTGCCTTTGTACTTCCCATATAAATGCGTGCCATCAATCTGTATGACTGGTTTGGCAAACTCGAACGCCTCACAACACTGTCTAAACGTCCAAAATATGCGAAGAAACACCTTTTTCCTAGGAACTAAGCCTTGTTCCACATAAAAATCATTTGTTTGAATATGATAAAATGAACCTGGAGAAAAGTGAAGCATGTATTCACACCATCTTGGCAAAAAAACTTACGATTCCTCCCAATCACCGTACATAATTGCCATCGCTTTCTGCTTCGCATACCATGCCTTTATGTACAAAACTTTAAAGCCATATTTAGAGGTTATCCTTTCCTGAACCAAAGAAATTGAGACAGATGGTTCTTCCCTTATCATCCCTGCCAATGAAGAGATTACGGTCACATTACGTAGAACGAATTTAATTACACAAACAACTCTGACAATTGATATCTCATTAAAACAAAATACGTACCTAGAACGAGGTTTGCAATGACGTCAGCATTGAGCTGTCTATGACCCTGAGAAATGTGGTCATTCAAACAATTGTGATCACCACCCCATCTCGTAATCTTCCAATTTTCACCAAACACTTGTTTGATCGCCCTAATGCGCCACGGTCAACCTTTATCATACGCGCAACATTTCATGCTTAACTTTGCAGGTGTGCTCTCAATTACAATTGCTTCTTGATGCTCCCTAATGAGGTTGTGCTTCAGTGCCATTTGGACCTCTTTTTTTGTTGCAAATTCTTGGTTCACAAATAACTTGTCACCCAGTTGCCATGGACCTTGTATTGATCCTGACCCTGAAATCGTACCATCAGTGCATGATTCTTGTTCGCTCCGATAACTCCAATCAATATACGAATAATGCGGAATTTCTTCCCAAAAAGGAATAACAACATCGTCGCATGCATATGTACCTTTAAAACATCTTAATACAAACTTCCTAAATCAGGTATATACAAATTATATAAATTACCTTCATCATGATTACCTAATTGTGGGGATGCAACGTCATGCAGTTGCGGGATTTGCGCGACCACTGGTTCATGGTATACTGGGATTTGTGACGCGTCCATATTACCACCTTCATCTCCTTCTGAAGCACTAGCATCCTCCGCTAGAAGACGTTCTTCCATCGCGATATTTTCATCATCATCGTCGTCTTCGTCATGCATTTCCCAAGTCCGATCATTTTCATCTCCCTCAGAAATGTTACCAACTGGAGAAGCATGATCGGCAGATGTTGATGGAAGACGAGGAGAATTTAAAGCAACTGACCTCACCGGTAATGGAACATCCTCCGATGCGGCGATGTCGACATACAACTCTAGAAAATCTTTCCTTGACGGGTTGAAAAATTCTTCCATTATCATCTCCACGTCTTCATCGCCAATACTTGCAAACTAATGTATTGTTCGAATTTCCATAACCTTGTCGTGATCTACGTGATACATTGGTTACCTTGAAGACTTAACTTTTGCTGAATTCTCTTATGCAGTTCGCTAATGGTGGCGTTGCGTTGGATACATGTCGGCCCTTTTTCACCTTCAAACATAACACCTCGTCGACCTTCTACCTTCCTACCATTGTAATATAACAACACGAACAGAATTAGAATGTGAACTCATTCTTAAATAAAATAAGAAATAAAATAAAAATACTAATTTAAAGATAACAGTTGTGTTTGTAAGATGTAAGAATTGATGGTAGAGAAGAGATGCGAAGAATGCTTAAAGTGGTACGGAATTATATAGAATTTTTTGACCCATTCACGCCCAAAGGAGGGATCAGGGCCACTGTGTCACGCCCAAATTAGGCATCACCCGTTAGGGTGTCACGCCTAAATGGTGCGTCACATGTGACGCCCAATTTGGGCGTGACATTGTGCAGCATATGTGTAATTTTTTTAGAAAAGTGTAATAAATGTGTAATTTTTTTTATTAAAAAACATTAAATTAATTTTTTTCCCCAGTAAAGGCTGTTACTTTCAATGGAAAACAAATAGACAGTCACATAACTTTGATTTGCTTACGTAAATTCCATTTTTCACAAAACATGCAAAGAGGATGATAGAGAATTTAAGATTTTATTTCAATGCTAAAACTAAATTTACCCATTAAGGTTATTGCCCAAAAATGGATTCTATGCCTTTTAACTGAAAATTGAAAAATACTAGTATTGCTAAAGTCCCTTAAATTATTTTTTAATATATTAATAATGAAGAAGTTAACTTGCATGGTTGTTAATCAAACCTATTGGACAGATGGAAGAACAAAAGATTGTTCCAATCAAGGATATTTGAAGATTCTAAACAAACAGGGAAGAAAATAAGGTGCAAGGTAAAAAAAATCCCATGCTGCTTACTTTTTATTATTATTTTGGTAAATGATCATGGTGATGTATGTAAACTTCTAATCTGTTCTTTCTGGTACCAACAAAATTAACAATTGTTTTTATTAGCAGCTGAATCTGAGCAACACAATAGCAACAAGGAACTGGGTGGACACTTTCATGAATGATTTCTCACTAGGCTTCATCGATATTAATCGAGAAACAAATAATATTGTTTCAGCTGAGGACATTCTTTCGCTCAAACCGTGGAAAACAATCATTTCAAACACATGTCTATCATGAGGACCGTGCAAGATCATCTTCATAAATTGTGTAGGAAAATCAAATAAAATTTTAAGGCATCTAGAAATTCTTAACTTAGTAAAATTTTGATGGATGAATATAGATTTATTGTAAAACAAGTCAATGAGGAATAGTGTAAATGAATTTTGGATGGTTTGGATCATTAAGAATGAGGTTGAATAAGAGTTAAATGCATGTGAATTGAGTGAAAAATCTCTAGTTCCCTTGATGGGTACCCCATGGCCATGAATGACTTTTTGGAGAAAAATGGTGCAAGCTTGTGTGTTAGCTTGATGAGCGGATGCATGAGGGTTGAATTGATTAGGGATGCACCTAAATGAACAATTAGAACCATGAAAAGTAAGAGGAATTCCTTGGAATCCTTTATGTATAATCATCGACCGTTGTAGGTAATTTTGGGGAAAATGGTGCTAAATGGTAATGTAGGGTAAATAAGGATTGTAAGGGTGTTAAGGAAGGTTGTTGTGGCCATTGGAATGATTGATTGTAATTAAAACACATTGGATGATGTTTTGGGCCCTTAGGTCGTGGGTTAGAGATATGGGAGATGTGGTGTTGTCTTATTGTGACTTGTTGGAGAAGTAATTGATGATCATATGTGTGTGATTATTGTAGGTTGCCTCCCTCGGACACGGTCATAGAGAACTGACTCTTGAAGCTCTTTTGGACTGCCTTTGGTCCTTGACCATAAGAATTGTGGTAAGTATTAGCTTACTTTATTATGTGATTAATTGGACAACTAATTGAGTTATCATGTGGCACATTATAATTGTGAAAATGACCACTTGTTGTAGGCATTTACTTGAAATTAAAGGGTATTTAAAATATTATTGAATTGTAAATAATCTGTATAAAGGGTTCTCTATTTATAGAGAATACTTGACCTAATTTTGACCTAATGGGCTTGGCCCAATACAACAAATAAATGACTAAATAATAACTAAATAATTATTATTTACAACACTCCCCCTCAAGCTGAGGAATAGATATTTATCATTCCCAGCTTGCTAGTAAGTTCTTGAAATCTGTCTGAAGGAAGCCCCTTTGTTAATAGATCAACTAATTGACGCCCAGTGGGAATGTATGGAGTGGTAATCAACCCGCTATCAAGTTTCTCTTTGATGAAATGGCGGTCGACCTCAATATGTTTAGTCCAATCATGTTGAACTGAATTATGAGCTATACAAATAGCGGACTTATTATCACATAGCAGCTTCATAGGTCCCTCACATTTTATTTTGAGATCATCAAGTACAATTTTCAGCCACAGTAGCTCACAAATGCCTTGAGCCATAGCTCGAAATTCAGCTTCTGCACTTGATCTGGCAACCACATCTTGTTTCTTACTTCTCCATGTCACCAAGTTACCGCAAAGAAACATGCAATAACCAGTGGTAGAACGACGGTCAGTCACGGATCCAGCATAATCAGCATCTGTGTAGACTTCTAAAGATAGATTGCCATCACGTCAGAATAACAATCCTTTACCAAGAGTACCTTTAAGATACTGAAGAATTCTCTCTACTGCCTGCATGTGTTTTTCCTTTGGATCGTGCACAAACTGACTGACAACACTAACAGCATAAGCTAGGTCTGGTCTAGTATGGGCCAGATATATCAATTTCCCAACTAGCCGTTGATATTGTCCTTTATCAACTGGAGGACTCTCTTCTTCATAGCCCATCTTGTGATTCTGCTCAATAGGAGTATTAGAGGGTTTACACTCGAGCTTTCCTACTTCTTTGAGAAGATCCAAGACATATTTCCTCTGGCTGATAAAAATTCCTTTGCTTGAATGAGCTACTTCTATCCCTAGGAAATATCTCAGTTTCCCTAGGTCTTTGATTTCAAACTCAGAGGCAAGCCGTGTTTGCAGAATCTGTCTCTCCACAAAATCATCACCTGTGATAATAATATCATCAACATATACAAGGAGCACAGTAAGCTTCCCATTTTGGGAGTGCTTGAAGAAAAGAGTGTGATCTCCTTGACTGTGTCTGTATCCTAAGGTCATCATAACCTTAGTAAACCTTCCAAACCAAGCACGAGGTGACTGCTTCAATCCATACAAGGCCTTTTTTAATCTACAAACTTTATTTTTCCCCTTCACAGAATCAAAACCAGGCGAGATTTCCATGTAGACTTCTTCTTCTAACTCACCATTGAGGAAAGCATTTTTCACATCAAATTGATTTATATCCCAATTGTAATGGGCAACAAGGGATAACAAGATTCTCACTGTATTCATCTTTGCAACTGGAGCAAAGGTTTCTTCATAATCAATGCCATAAGTTTGAGTGTAACCTTTGGCCACTAATCGAGCCTTGTATCTCTCAAGAGTGCCATCAGAATTATATTTCAGGGCATAAACCCACTTGCACCCTACTACTTTCTTTCCGTTGGGTCTATCAATAACCTCCCATGTTTTATTTTTCTCCAAAGCATTCATCTCCTCTTGCATGGCTTGAGCCCAATTCCTATCTTTCAAGGCTTCATGTACTAATTTTGGGATTGCAATAGAGTCTAGTGCTGAAACAAAGCTTTTGTGCTGCACAGAAAGATTAGCAGAGGAAACAAACTGGGAGATAGGGTATTGAGTACAAGAGGGACATGAGGGACAAGATTTCTTGGGACAAGCTCTTTTTCCTTTTCTAAGAGTAATGGGTAAATCATCAGAATCAGTAGTAATGGGTAAGTCATCAGAAGTATTAACATCATTATCAGAAATATGAGATTCAGGACTTACCAGTGGATCAGACGATTGAGGTTGCTGCTGAGACAATGTGGGCTGTTTCCTTCTTTCAGGTGTCATAATCTTTCGTATCTCTGGTGTACTTGATGTATCAATCTCAGGAGAATCAGTCATAGGAGGATTACTCACAAGAGGATCAGACACAGGAAGAACAGGACCAGGTGGAGGATACACTGACATAGGTAAAGGAGTAGACACTGATGATTCAAACTCAAAGAAGGGAGGTGATGAGATTTCTGGTGAAGGATTCTCCCCCTGAAGATGAGGACCTTGGAAAAAGGACTCAGATTCCTGAAATGTAACATCCATAGAAACAAAAAATTTCCTACTACTAGGGTGATAGCACTTGTAGCCCTTCTTATCAGGAACATAACCAAGAAAAACACATTTAATAGCCCTAGGGTCCAACTTACTGCGATGATGTTTATGAACATGAACAAAAGCAACACACCCAAACACTCGTGGAGGAAGACTCATCATAATTGGAATATAAGGGAAAAAAGAAGTCATAGAGTGAATAGGACTTACATGGTCAAGTACCCGAGTGGGTAAACGGTTGATCAAGAATGCTGCAGTAAGAATAGCATCTCCCCAATAGTATTTGGGTACATGTGTCTGAAACATTAATGCACGAGCCACTTCAAGAAGGTGACGATTTTTTCTTTCAGCAACCCCATTCTGTTGGGGGGTGTCAACACAAGTAAGTTCATGAATCATACCGTTATTTCTTATAAATTGGGAAAAGCTGTGATTAACATATTCAGTACAATTATCTGTTCTTAGTCTCTTGATTTTTTTACCAAACTGAGTCTCAATCATTTTATAAAATTGAAAGAACAGTTGTGGTACCTCATACTTTTCACGCATTAAGTACACCCAAGTTACACGAGTGCAATCATCAATAAAAGAAACAAACCATCTATTTCCAGAAGCATGAAGGACTTTAGAGGGACCTCAAACATCAGAATGAATAAGATCAAAAGGTTCAACACTCTTAGTAATACTAGAAGGAAAAGACACACGATGATGCTTAGCAAATTCACAAACATCACAATGAAAAGACTCAACAGATTTAGACAAAAACAATGACGGAAATAAAGATTTAAGTAAACTAAATGGAGGATGACCTAAGCGCTTATGATGAAGCCAAATCAAAGAATCAGCAGTTGATTGACCATGAGACATCAAGATGTGATCTGTTACTTTATTTGCAGGAGATTGTGACACCAGATAGTACAGCCCACCTTGCTCTTTAGCACTACCAATCGTCTTCCCCGTGGCGAGATCCTGAAAAACACAATGGGTAGGATAGAAGGTTACAGTACAATTCAAATCTTTTGTAATTTTATGAATAGAAAGAAGATTCGTGGAGAGTTTAGGAACATGAAGAACATCCTTAGGATGTAAGGACTGCTGTAAGTTTATGTCACCAAAACCCGCAACTGATGTATGAGAGCCATCAACTACGGCTATTGTATGAGTTCCAATGGTAGGATGATAAGAAGTAAAGGAGTCAGCACAACAAGCCATATGATCAGTAGCACCAGAATCAACAACTCAAGAATGTTTAAAATCATTACATGAAGAAAGGAAATAATAAGTTTTGGAGCTCATACCAGTCATAGTCAAAGCACTAGTATCAGATGGCTTACTCATATAATCAAGAATGGTTCGGAGCCGTTCCAACTCATCTGGACGAAATGCAGGTTGGGTCTTATTAGGTGTAGGAGTTATTTCAGAGGAAGTAAAATGCGCTTGACCACGCAACCTTGCCATCTTTTCTAAGACAGTTTGCTTTCCATAAAGGCGAAAGCATAAATCCTTGATATGACCTGTTCTTTTACAATAAGAACACCATCGATCATCTCTCTTAGGTCTAGAAGAGGTACCATCATAAAATTTTGAAAAAGAACTCCTTTGAGAAGAGGCCATACTGCACAGAAAATGGTCAAAGAAAAACTCCAAGAAGCCAAAAAATCACAAATAAATACCAAACGATGTCCGATCAAAGAGAGGAGCACAGATCCAGAAAGAGGATGAAGGGACGATCAAGATCGCGATGGTCCGATCCGGAAAAATGGTCTCACGCGCCGCCACGCGCCGGTGAGATTGGCTGCACGTGGGCTTCACTGGCGGTTGAAGGGGCGGCGTGTGTGGGCGCGTGCGGTGGCCGTCCGGTCTGAAATTTCTGGAGCAACGTCGTCCGGTGAGTGCGGTTCTTTCTGGGTTTGTTCGGAGTTGAAAAACCACCAGGAAAGGGTCCAATCGTGATGAACAGATGATGTCTTGTGATGAAGAATAATGGAGACGATGAACAGTAACGGAGATCCAGTATAACAGAGATCTTCTCGGTCCAAGAGGTCCCCGGAAAAAATCCGGTGGCGGCTGATGGCAGGGAGAGACAAAAAGAATAAAAGGTTCTTGTTCTAAAGACAATAGGCGCGGAAGCAGAGTCTTCAGGATCGAGAGCTCTGATACCAACTTGAAATAAAAGGGTACTTGAAATATTATTGAATTGTAAATAATCTGTACAAAGGGTTCTCTATTTATAGATAATACTTGACCTAATTTTGACCTAATGGGCTTGGCCCAATACAACAAATAAATGACTAAATAATAACTAAATAATTATTATTTACAACACATTTCTTTGTTAAAAGTTAAAGTGCGAAGTAACTTATAGTTGAAACTACCTAGCTTGGGAACTTCTAACAGGTAATCCATTGGTACTAGGGTTAATCCCCGTGTGTGCTCCACTATGCCCAATGGGGTAGTGGTCAGAAGTTGTTGATTGTAATGATATCTGTTATAATAGGATCATACATGTTGACATGTTGTTTGGTGTATGTTGGATTATACCTGTATCTTTGACCGATAGATTATTGTCGTATTTTCCTTAGGCGACTTCCACTAGAGAGGCCTCCGTAGGGAGTTCCAGTTGGCCGGATGCCATAGAGTCATTATCCGTTGAGGGACACTCTAAGAATGTCTCGGAAGTTATAAGATGGGTGCCTTGAATTATATCTCGGGGATATATTCTTAGATGTGGACCCGATTGAGATTGTCATATTGCCATATTGTTATTCATGTCTTATTATATATGTATCATTATTGTTGCAAATCTAAGTGGGCAATTGGGCGAAGCGATTCTCCAGGACCATTGATTTATTGAGATATATTCATATATCTTACCCCGTGTTATAGGGCCTCATTTCAAGTTCATCTAGCGATGATGCAGGAGTGTTGGACAAAAGGCCTACCTAGAGGTATTTTTCCTCAAATAAAAAATATCTGATGTGTATTAATTTTTTTTATTTTTTTTTTGGAGATTAGTCAGAAAGCGTTTGAAAGTTTTTATTTTAAGAAATTGGAAGCTATGGTCACAGTAGCCTGTTGTTGAATGTAGCTGAATACACTAAAAATTCTTACTAACATATGCACAGTTTTCTACATCTAATTATGATTGGTTTATCTGGTATTTTACACACTCATTCTCTAATTTCAACACCTCAGCAGATGTGAGCCAAAAAAGTGAGTGCATCAATCATTATTTTTTTCCCCTAACTATATTAACTATTGTTATCAAACTCGAACCGATCATCGACTCAATCAAAATACTGAGTTAATGAATCATCGGTTCAACCACTTGATTACTTATTTAACTTCATGAATTAAATATATATAATAAGATATAATAAATATAAAATTAGAAATATTTTAACAAATAATTAGAGTTAGATTAGTGGTGAGTGCTATAAAATATTATCCACATGATTTAGATTCAAATATCATTAGTGATATTTTTGCAGCATTTTGTCAAGAATTCAACAAAATCAATTTTTTAAAAAAAAAAATTGGTGCCGATTTAATACCAATTAAACCCGGTTCAAAACCAGTTCACCGCTTTCATACCAGACCAAATACATAACCAATTCAATACCTAAACCAAACTAGTTGAGAATCCAATTTACAGGTCAACTAGTCGAACGGCCGAGTGGAGTTGGTTTTTATAACATTGCTATTACCACTATCTTTTTTTTGTATTGGTTGGACATGATCATCATTTTGGGCTGACACCTGGAACTTACAACATCCTAATTAAAAAGCACAAGCTAATATTAAGAGTCAATATCAACTAAACAGACAATACAGAGGAAACCAACTAAGCAGCTTGAGTAAGTTCAAATACTAAGATGCATAATATCAAGATTTTAAACATAAGAAACATATATATTATCGATAACATAGCAAGCATGAAATTGTTGTCCGGGATTCTTGATGATAGACACTTGCCTTGATTATGATCCAGGCAGCTGACAATAACAGAAAACATTTGCATTACCAGTAAATCCATATATAATTGAATGAGGAAAGCAAAGCAATAACTACGGTTATAATAAAGGAAGGAATTACCCTCCGACTCCTGGAGAACCTTTTCTTCATTGAGAGGCTTCAACCTCCTGATCTCCAACATCAGCAGTCTCATTGTTAGAAGCATTATCCGATGTGTCTATGCCAATACAGTTTTTACATTGATCCATATGCTGGGCCTCAAACAAGAAGCAAGAATTCTTTAGCTCTTGATGAGAAAATTGTTGACTACTTTTCAAATCCTCATCTGGTAAGCACCCCGTAGGAAAGTTCTCCAGGTTTGCTGCTTTGCTTTCACATTGCATCTTAGAAGAAATTGGTGAGTCCAGTTTGTCCGAATAATTCCCGGTTAACTCCAACGGCCTACGAAAGAGTAAATGAGCCACGGTTCGATCAATGGAATTTGTATCGGTTTCAACATCAGGAATCCTAGCATATCTGTGATATGGTTCACAAGGGGAGAATAAGTTAGCATCTCAAAAGACTAATCACGATATTGCATAACCGAAAAGCCAATTGGTGATTGCCTTTGCAACATAAACATGCTTTTAGTGGGGACAGTACAGTTATCTCTAACATGGTTAACTAGGAAGGAACCCCATTTAATGTCATAAGTAGATAGCAGTTTTTAAACCAGCTACTTACTTCGCGTAGTTCATTAGCTGTTATTTAAGTGAAGCCTAGACAATGGGCATCTTTGAACAGCATGTAATTTTTAAACCATTTTAAGATATATTTTTATATTTATACGATATCTTCTAAATCTTCTAATACTCCTCCTCGAGCCAAAGCTTACTAAGCTTTAAGCTTGTTACAAATGACACAAAAAAATAAAAAAATAAAATAACCAAATATTATCCAAACTCCACTGCACATGGCTATCGGAGTATTAGAGATTTACATCACATAATTGTTTGGATCTTGTGCTTAACCGGTTTCTGAACTTAGATCCTGCATAGGAATGATAGAGAAGGATTCAGGGGCATTACATGTGAGTTAGTAGGGAAACACTTGCATACTTGTTGGATTCTGGTTAGCTGATTCAAATTGTTATAGAATTTCCTCGAGTATTGTGGCGACAATACAGCAATAGTAATCATATATTTAATCACTATAGCAAACCTTGTTTTTATGTATTGTTTGTGCCTTGTTTACTGTTTTACTTGATCAATCTCTAATTAATCATATATTTAACTTGTTTACAATTGATTTTTTCTAAACAACCACTAGTTAACTTTGCATTTAACATCATTTGTTAATTTTCTCTATGGGATGATATTTTTTCTTGTCTTCAACTCCTTGTTCATGAGACATGCGCTTGCGTGAGTAACTGGTTGTTTATTTGCACACTACACAACAGACAGCATATATATATATATATTGTATTTCCCTTATTGTTGATTACAAACTTGAATAGGGAATTAGGGTAGAGGTTGTACAGTAAAACATAGGAGCTAATACCTATACCTAGCTATACATAAAAACAGAGTCTATTGAAAAAAATCAGCCTTAAGTCAGGAACCTTTTGTTCCTAAAAATCAGGCTGTTTGATTGGTGAAAATCATGAAATGATCACCAACAGATTCCAAATGTGAAACTCACTCCAGATGATGGCTGAATTACTATTAGGTTCAGAGGTTAGCTGGTAAGCTTAACTATCTTCTATGACATGTCCACACATTTCTTTCCTGGTAAGTTTTGTCAGTTAGTTCATGTCATCTCCCTGAAGTTCTCATTGGGATGCAGATTTGCATATTTTGTGATATTTGAAAAGAGCTCCAGGTCTTGGGGATTCTTTATATAAAGACAGTGGACACAACAAAGAACAAGGTTATTCTGAAGCAAGCAAAGTTGGATCTCCAGTTATTGTGCATTCCTTGGAGGAAATTTGATGTCTTGGAAAAGCAAGAAACAATATATAACACCAAAATCAAGCCGAGTCTGAATATTAGGCAATGGCCCAAACTTCTTGTGAGTTAATATGGATGCACTGTGTGCTCGAGGTTAGGTTCAAGGACCTTCTACCCGTGTAACTTTGGTGTATAATCAAGTTGTGATTCACATTGCCAGTGTTTCATGAAAGAATTAATGAAAGAACGAAACACTGAGAAATAAACTGCCACTTTATTTAGGAAAAGATTGAGCAACGACTTGTACCCACTCAACATGTTAGAACTAGATAACAGATAGCTGACATCTTCACAACTTGTATCCACTTTTGTAAATAGTTGGGCATGATTAATATCTATGACCCAGCTTGAAGGAGAGTATTGAGAATGAAGTGTATAATACAAGTGATTAGTGTGCTTTGGGTATTTATGACCTCTTACTATATTGCACGACATTTTACTACTAGCTTAATTCATTGAATATAAATATTGAGACCTGCACCCCCATTGGTTACAGCTTTTCCAAATCTCTTCGTACTTTACAACAAGTTAATTCATAGTAGTTTCAAACAAGGCCATTATTAACCTCAAATTATTTAATAGTAAACCTTAACTCTATTACATATCATCCATTTTGAATCATGTTGAAGGTTGAGCTGAAAACTGCTACCTGTAAGTAAGGTGCCTAAACAGTCATAGATTATAAACACACAATATAGACACCCAAAAACATACACACTAAAATTTAAACACTCAAAACAATCAATTTTGTCCATCAGAAATGATGAAAGAATGATAGTGAAATTATTAAGTGCTTTGACTGTTGAACGCAAAATTAACAAGTCACAGAAATTAAAGTTGCTGTGAATTGTAATAGCTTTCCAAACCTGTTTTGGCTATTGCTTTCTTCTCTTGCAATAACTTCAAATTCTTCTCTGCTACTTCTGTTTGTACTGCTTGAATCACTAGCATCATGCCTTTGCATTGCACTTTGTGCCAACCGGAACAAGCTATCTCTAATGCAGAGTCTTATTTTGACATCTATCTGTAGAAAAAGTTCGGCTCAGGATTGGGTAGCTATATCTGAATTAGTATAAAAAGAAAAAACTATACAACATAGCTTATACCATTATCAGCTCAACCGCACCTTTGATATTATATCCTGAAGCATGTATGGTATGGTGTCTTCAACAAAATGATCATCAATTGCCATGGAGATTGTATTAGAATCATCACATTTGGTTGGAGGATCTATAGCAGGAAGAGTTCTTAAATCTTCAATTTCCGGATCAGCCCCATCACAATGATGACTTTGCATTTCTAGGGCACAGTTTTGAGTCATCGATTTGTTAGTGCCAGGAACTTGATGGCTTAATTTTTGCTGTTGCTTCTGAATAGCAAGAATTGCCCGCATTTGCTGCCGCCGCCTCAATTTTTCAATTTTTTCCTGAGGAGTCATGGTGAGAGGCCTGACTGAGCCCGCAGACTTGTTGACAGGAGACACTATACCAGGAGACACTTCATACCCAGAAAACAGAGGCCGTTGCCTAAGAACTCCAGACTGAGCCTGTGGTAGCATTGACATTGCAGGATACATATTAGTAATATTCCCATACACAGAAGATGCCACCTGTGTATCCGTGATGTTCTGGTATACTGTTTCAGGTCCTTGAAGCTGCTTTTGTAGCCCGAGAATTGAAGAGGGATAAGACTGCATGACAGAAGGTGCCAACTGATTACCAAATTGTCCCGATGGGGTTGTTGGAGACCAATTAACATAAAAATCCTGCAATACTTTCCCCTTTGGTTTACCCTGTGATTTTTTCCGAGCTTTCAACTGATTCTTTTTCCCAAAAGCCTATATAATAACAACAAAAAGATCAAATAATTTGTTGACTTTGAGAAGGATAAAGATAAATATAAATCTTGCACCAGAGACAGCACATAATTATGCCAAAAGATAAGATACCTTTGAAAATCTTATCAAACAGGATACAAAAGTTGAGGATACCTCTTAAAACAAAAAGCACAATAAATAAAGCCTTATGCTACCTATGAAAGAAGCAGACGAAGTGGTGAAGGAAAGGTTATAGATGGCTTAGGTATCTAGCAAAGCTAGTAGCAACAGTCCACTGGTCTAGGGTCAAGGATTACAAAGCAGTAGTACAAGACTAATTGAAAAATCAAAAATAGGCATGTGATCCAAAGTTCATACTCCATACATCAACTGAGACCAAACCAGTGCCCGGCACCTTTTTCTTCAAATGTAAGACCAAAGCACAACTGCAGCATTGAACTTTATACATCAAACATTGTCAAGTGCTTCAGCAACCAAATCTTTGAAGTCAAGCACAAACAGATGGCATTGTCCAAACACATTAGCAGAGAACACAGTAGATATACATCCATAAAACTAATTATTTACAATAATGAAATGTCCAGAGATCAAACGTGAACTGATCATCTTTGTCATTGAAGAATATCATCCAGTTCTGTAGTTACCATCCCTTTAACTTACCCAAGAACTTGAGCCATTCAACCAGCAAGGTTCTGTGGATCCGACAGAATGACTTTCTTCCATGGTTGAGCATGCCAATGAGAAACGTTGAGAAGCGAGCAGAGAAAGGAGAGTAAATAAAAGGGAAATTTTCCTACACACCCTTCGATTTCCATGCTAACATGGGTCCCACCCATGACTTTTTCTAACATATGGGTCCCACATATTTTTTGTCTCTATGGCATAAGAAGGCTCATCTCATGTAACATGAGAAGTATAAATCTCTAAAAAGAATCATCGAAGTGAGAAAATAACCATCCGGGTTGACTAAGTAGAAGGAATTCCAGAAATTCCACTGGTTTAGGTTTAACTCAGATTCCTAAATTAAAAAATTTAAGCTAAAAATACTTAATCAAAATAGCAGAGTATTTTTAATATCTCTTTATCAAATATCCAAACAGAGTATTTTAGTAGAAAGTATTGTAGTAATAGTCCAGCATCTTTTATTATTCCTTATCATATAATATTCACAGTATTGTAATTATTGTAAATATTATGTTTTTATAGAATGGTTATTATTTTAGGCAAGTAATTGTCTAGTTAGGTCTATATAAATAGACTGCACCAATGTACAGTATTTCTTACAAAAATAATATTCAGTATTTCTGAATTTCTTCATTTAAGCAACAAATTTGTTTTTTGTTTTTGTATAAAAAAGTCTAGGTGCTGGGGAAGTTGCTCCGTTAGAAGATCAAATATGCCACAAGTCTTAATATATGCTTAGAGATGAGCTATTAACTAAGGACTACCAATAGGAATTGAACCTAAGACCTCTCTCAATGAAGTTTCATCCTACTAGTTGAGCAAACCCTCATTAGCTATTAGTTATTATTAAATGTCCCAAAATATACACTCCACACTTCAAATACTTTACCCAAACAAAGCCTAAGAGAAAATTAATTAGTTCATAAATTAGATACCAAAAACAACAAACAACAACCACAATTTTTTCCTCTAAGTGGGGCCAGCAACATAAATCAAACCAGGAAACAACTATCAGATACTAGCATTATATGTTTCTAAAATAATTTGAGGTATACCTTATCAGTAAGTCCATTTGCAGTTGCAACATTGTCAGCAGCTAAAGCTGAGGTCACAGAAGTGGTCATTCCTACCATATCCTGATTAGTTTGTTGGAAAAAAAAAAAAGAATCAAGTAATTTGATTGGTCTATTATGTAACAAGTAAAAAAATAGATAGTATTGAAACTTGTTAATGAAGGATGACAAGATAATTTCATGATTATCTTAGTTTATAATGTAATTTAAATTGTGACTTAGGGTGTGAAACTGTGGATTTAGGAATTAATTATCAATTATTTTGGAATTTAGGATTTATTTTTCTGGGTCTTGGGATATCTTATCCCAAGTTGGATTATAGCTTTGTTTCCTATCCTAGATTAGGATTACTTGAGACTTGAGTCTTTAGTTTGGATTGCTTAACTTGCTGGTCTTGGCAGATTTTGGGTCTTTGAGTAGCCCATATAACGCATTATTTTGAGATTGTTTCTTGGTTCTTTGTTTCTGTTTTACATCACTGGTCATTCTGCAAAATGATTTGACATACCTGCTGCTCCTTTTCAGTAGGGATACTTCTACCTCTAGCATATCCTGCACTTACTGTGGTCGCATGAGCATTTTGCGTATCATGAGATGAGGAATCACCAATTCTCTTGAAGCTGAATGAAAATGATTGATCATTACGTTGAACATATTCTGCTTTAACTTCCAAAGGCTCAGTTCTGTTCCTTAAAGCACTTGCTGGACTTGGTGCCTCCAAGAGTATGGTTACTGGACTGTCACTTACATCTTTGGAAGACCACAGCTCATCAGAACTCTCAAGACTTACATGGCCAAATATAGGGTCATCATTGCTGCAAAATCACCACTTGTGAGAATATTCAGTCAGATGGATACCATTGTAAGCAATAAAAGTTCACAAAACTAAAACCTGTAAGGACAAAAGTAGGACAATAAATATTCAGTGTTAATCAGGAATATTAGTACATCTGTTCAATGTTATTCATCATGTGCAAATAATAATTAATCCAAGGAATAATGAAATAGCTATAAACAATCAAAAGTTGGCAACATGAAGTGTTTGTTCCAAGTTTAATGAGTTAAGAGCCCAAGATGTTCATCTGCACACATTGCTCCATCAGAGTTTGACAGAAACAAGTTTAAGGGCATATTTAAACTCAGATTGAGCGATGTGTGAGCCATTGCATAAATTCTCAAAAAGAGAATAAGAGAAAAGAAGAAGTTTCGTCCATTATGGATACTAGTCAAGTTCAAAAAATGTCAAATTAGACTTGAGTTACAATGACCTCAGAAAATGAGCGTAGCACATACAAAACAATAGATATAATATACTTTACCTGAAAATTCGATCAAGGTCATCAAAACTTCCTATGTTAACCCAGGCATGGTCAACAAAATCACCTTGCTCTTTATCTTCATGTGCACTTTGGAAAATTTCTACATCCTTTTCTGTTAAAGATACATGTAATTAGAAACGATGAACTATAACTAAATCTCACGCAATTTCATCAATTCGTGCGGAACTGAATTCGCTAATTCACCAAAAATTTTAGATACTTCAGTACCTAGGGAACCCTGATCAGATGAGTCAGTCCATGAGTTTGTTCCATGTCCTGAGGCAGATAGTCCTGCATGATTATCAATTTTGGAACTGCTTACTAGCTTTCTTCCATGAACATCAGTTTTAGCCTCTATTCTTTTCTGCTCAATGTGTTTAAGGTCAGAAGCTTCCTGATTCAATTCTTTCTTGTTGTGAAGATCTTTACTTTTGTCCCAGTAAGGCACAATATGATCATCACTCTCACCCGTCTCACCCCATATTAGGTTCCCAAGCTGAGAACAATCAATTGTTAAACATATGATAAATATTGATGAGGTAAATCCAACAAGAAAAATAAAGCACTTCAGATACTAGCAGTAAGAACATTCATAAACACAACTGAGTGCTATGGCAGCTCTGTAATCAGGTGTCACATAACTTTTATAACTAAAAGATCAGACAGCCCTTGAAGTTAATGAAAGACATGTTCACTTATTTTTGAAGGATAAAGTATTTATCCGGTTACCGGAGATAAGTCACCGAAACATATTCAATTAATGAAGGGTGTTTCGATAAAATTAATATAAGAAAAAAAAAATTACTAAAACACTAGGGAAAATCACAATTTTATTACCATGAGTATCAAAAACTCAATTTGAAACTGGATTTCAACCATACCAGATATGAAAAAACTCTGCCACTTTATATGAAGCATTTCAATCTGTGAAGTAATATATGGGATTATAAACCTAAGCAGCATAATATATATATATATATATATATATATATATATATATATATATATATATATAATAACTGCGATCTAATAATAATAAATGGGAATAATAGTGAAAATTGACAAACCTCTTCGTCGTTCCAATCAAACATTTCTTACATACGCAGCACAGAAATTGTTAAAGCGAAACCATGAATTACTTCACTCATAGCCGATAAATCCTCAAAAGATTTCACAGAGAAAATCAGCACAACAACTACAACACACCATGAAATCTAGCAGAAACGACGTCGTCGCAGAGAAGGACTCACTCAACGTGCATGCAGTGCAAGCTTAAGATAGAGGACGAGCGGAAGAAGCTTCGGGTTTCAGCAAAACGGTAACGGGAGTGATAGGGTGCACGTGACGTCACGTGAGTGGTTCACAAGTGGCGGAGAAACCAGCATGATTGACACGTGTAAGGGTGCTTGTCCAAAGTAGTGGCTCTGAGAGAGTCTATCAAATGCTGAATCCTCATTGGTTGGCAGTTTCAATAAGTGGGCTTGGTGGGCCAGGGAAGGCTCAAAGTTGTGGCTCAGGTTGCATTAGAGGTTACTTTCAACTGGGCTAGTGGTTCGTGACTTAGGGTTTTAGATGATATTATCCCAAGTTCCCAACTATGGTCAAAATAAATGTTAAACTAAATATTTCTCTCTTGAATTAATTGAGTTTTACGCTATACACATCACCGATAATTGTAAATTTTTTCCCAATTTAATATAGGTTAATATTTATTTATTTTTTGGATAAATAGTTTAATATTTTCTGAAACAATATAGAAGCAAAATTGATGAAGCCAGAACCATTAGCAAATATCGATAATAAGATGTTAATATAATAAAAGTTCACATATATGTTTATTTTTTTATTCAAACACATGAATACTTACATAAACACAAAATGTTCGCATGATAAGTGTTTAATTTCTCACAAGGATTTTCTTTTTCTTTTTAGAATTTGAATTATTGATGTTATGAAGATCCCTTAATTGCTTTTGGATAATATCTACATGATGTCACTATATATTACTGAATCAGTATTTTCTTATATTTTATCAAATTTTTCCATATTGTTTATGCTTTTTAAAATACTGGGGGAAAAACTTATGATATCTGAAGAATTATATAACTTCTACTACTTCTTACTCTCGGAATAAATGGGCACGGAAACTAAGGTGGTGTCAGAGTTTCTTAAAATTTGGCTATGCAAATAAAATTGGGAAAGTTAGACACCCATGTTTGATAGACCGTTTCTTTCAATTTCTCCGTCTATTATATTTGCATAGCAATCAACATTTGGTCGAAGAAAGCAAGCAATGAGCACTGTTACGAAAGACAAGTTGGAGGTGATGTTTCATACTTAGCCAGCTAAATGAAGTTGAGAACAATCCAAACAGACCATAATACCCTCATGTATTAATATTATGATATTATTATGGGATTATATTTGTAATTATATCTCATTTACTCATTGATATTTTATCTTCAACCAAACATATGTTTCAAAAACTTTAATCAATTTGCCTGGTAATATTTGGTCCAACCAAACAACTTTTTTTTAACTTTTCTATCTAATTCTCTTTTCCTATAGATCCCTGGTAATTACATTTCCCCGGTGAACATAAATTTTAACTTCTACCAAACACCACCTAAAAGTAAGTTTGCATGATGCCCATGTGTTAGATCTCCCTAACTCAGAGAGAGCGAACTTTGGGAATGAATACGAACAAGGAAACTATATTTTTATTGAATGAATGAATCAGTTTACAATTCTGGTATTTATTCAACACCTGTACCCTTCACTATTCCTATATGCCACGTGTAATACAAATGTCATATTCTCCTATGCCTATTTACAACACATCCTCTCCTATATCCATTAATAGCATATCTTCTAACAATAGAAGTCTCTCAGCTTCGAAGAAGGGACTCTTGGTCTACAGGTTCTGCTTGCTGTGGACTCCCTTTCTCTAACATACCTCCCCTCCTCAACCA
Organism: Gastrolobium bilobum; assembly: GCF_033153095.1. Lineage (NCBI taxonomy): Eukaryota > Viridiplantae > Streptophyta > Magnoliopsida > Fabales > Fabaceae > Gastrolobium > Gastrolobium bilobum. Next base: position 77,059 of record NW_026895739.1, on the reverse strand, counting down.
CAACCTTGTCCTCAAGGTTCAGGGTAGGATAAGCACTGCGCATGAACTCCTCCCTCTCCCAAGAAGCATCTTCTGGAAGAGCATTAGACCATTGCACCAAAATATTCACGTTTTTCCTGATGGCCCACCTTGGTCATTCTGCTGTCTAATATGGCAATCGGTGACTGGAGTGGTCGATTATCTACCACAAATTAAGGCACAAAAACAGGCTTCTCTGGTGGTGGTCCAAACCAAGGCTTCAACAAGGAGATGTGAAAAGTAGAGTGGATTTTACAACCTTCGGGCAATTCCAGTTGGTAAGCTACGAGACTAACCACTTTAATGATTTTAAATGGACCAAAAAATTTCTTGGCCAGCTTATGATTGCAACGACGCTCTACTGATACCTGCCTGTATGGTTGGAGCTTAACCCAAACGAAATCACCTACTTCAAACACCCTGTCACATCTATGCTTATCAGCTTGTGTTTTCATTCTGTTTCTTGCTTGCTGCAGGTTCCTTTTCAAATTCTGCAACACTGCATTTCGTTGTTGAAGCAAAGTATCTACAGCTTCAATTTTAATGAGACCTTTTGGATAAAAAGGAATGTGGGAAGGAGGCTTCCATAAACAGCCTGGAATGGGGACATCCCAATGGCAGAATGCACTGCTGTATTATAATGCAATTGTGCCCATCCTAACAGCCTTGACCACTCTTGCGGTTTATCATTGCAAAAAAGCCTCAAATATTGTTCTACATACCTGTTAGTCACCTCTGTTTGACCATCTGTTTGTGGGTGGTAGGTTGTGCTTGCCTTTAACATGGTTCCACTATTCTTGAAAATGGCTGACCAAAAATTGCTCAAAAAAATCCTGTCTCTGTCCGATATTAAAGACCTTGGAAAACCATGGTTTCGGACTACTAGATCACAAAATAACGTGGCCACCTTTGCAGCAGTAAATGATGTGGGAAGAGTACCAAAGTAAGCATACTTACTCAACCTATCAACAACAACCAAAATCGTTGTGAATCCATGTGAGAGTGGTAATCCTACAATAAAATCCAAAGTCAGCTCTTCAAAAACACCTTCAGGTATGGGCAATGGTTGTAATAAACCAAATGGAGCTTGTGTCATAGTTTTCATCTGTTGACAAAGTTGACAAGCTTTAACATATTCTTTAACATCCTTACGCATGGTGTCCCAATAAAAAGATGCAGCTACCCGAAGCAAGGAGCGAAGCACTCCAGCATGTCCACCTACTAAAGAATCATGAGCTTCCCTTAACACCACTGATCGGATTGGAGATGTAGAGCTGAGTAAGAACCTTTGCTTGTGAAATAAAATTCCATCCCTTACCGAAACAAGAGGAACAACATTGGAGTCAGATTGTAGCTTCTGATGTATGGATAACAAATATGGATCTGTCTCATTTTCATTTTTAATTTGATCGAGCAACTCAAACCTTGGTTCCACCACCATTGCATGAACAGACGCATCTTCCACATCCTCATGGCATCGAGAAAGACCATCAGCAATGACATTCAACTTACCTGGTTTGTATTCTATAGTAATAGAGTATCCCATCAGCTTACACACGTATTTCTGCTGCTCTAACGTTTGAATCGTTTGTCCTAAAAGTTCCTTTATGCTCCTGTGATTAGTTTTGATTGTAAAGTGCACTCCCAATAGGTACTATCTCCTTCTCTTCACTGCTTCTGCTATCGCATATAACTCCTTAACATATGTGGAAGCTGCAGCTAACCTTGGACCAAGTCTTTTGCTGAAAAAAGCCACTGGTTTCTGTTGTTGCAGAAGCACTGCTCCAATGCCCGTGTTGGATGCATCAGTTTCCAAAACAAAAGGTACCTGAAAATCTGGTAAAGTCAAGATAGGAGTGCTGGACATAGCCAGTTTCAATTGGTCAAAAGCCAATTGTGCTGCCGCAGACCATTTGAAAGCTCCATGCTTCAATAAATCGGTTAATGGGGCAGCTAGTGTAGCATATTGTCTTACAAAACGACGATAATAACCTGTTAAACCGAGGAAACCTCTAAGCTGCTTCACGGATTTAGGACATGGCCATGTCACCATTGCTTCAATCTTCTTGGAATCTGCCTGTACCCCCAACCGAGACACTCTATGCCCCAAATACTCAATCTCTTCTACTCCAAATGCACACTTGCTCATTTTAACAAAGAACTTATGCTGTCTCAAACACTGCAGTGTGATTCCTAGGTGCTGAGCATGATCTGATAAAGAGGAGTTGTAGACTAGGATATCATCGAAAAATACAATGATAAACCTGCGAAGATAGGGACGAAATAGCTGATTCATGACAGCTTGAAACGTGCTTGGTGCATTCGTCAACCCAAACAGCATGACTAGGAACTCATAGTGTCTTTCATGAGTTCTAAATGCTGTTTTTGGAATGTCATTTGGCAGCACCCTTATTTGATGGTATCCTGCTCTGAGATCCAATTTCGAAAAAATTGTTGAGCCACCTAACTCATCCATTAGCTCATCTATAGTAGGCATTGGAAACCTATCTCGAATGGTGAGTTTATTGAGAGCTCGATAATCCACACACATTCTCCAAGTATTGTCTTGCTTCTTGACCAGCAACACTGGAGAGGAATAAGGACTGTTACTGTGTTGGATGAAACCTGAGGACAACAAAGCATCTACTTGTTTCTCTATTTCTTCCTTCTGGTGGTGGCCATACCTATATGGTCTAACATTAACTGGCTTAGACCCGTGTTCTAAATGGATGGCATGATCCATATTTCGAAAGGGTGGCAGCTCCTTAGGGATTAAAAACACAGCTTGATTGTCCACTAAAATGTCCCACAACAATGGGTTGACAGAGGATTTGATAGCTAACAATTCAGGAAATAACTCTATATCGTAGTCTGTGTGATGTTGCTCTTCTGCCATAAACCAGCATTCCAAGTAAAAGACTTCAGCTGTTAACTTGTCTCCTTGATTTGATATTCCTTGCAGCAACACAGTATGACCCTTCCAACCAAATTCCATTGTGAAATTTTTATAATCGTGAGTCACCTTCCCTAAGGACTCGAGCCACTTCATGCCCAAAATCAATCTCACCTTGGACAGCTCCAACACCCAGAAGTCCACTAAGAAAGTGTGTCCTTGTATCTGCAACTGAATTTGCTGACATTTGTGATCACAAGTGAGGAATTCGCCACTCCCAAGGAAAACACGCATTTTCTTCACTCTAACCATAGGTAAACCCAACTCCAAAGCCAACTCCTTCTGAACAAAATTGTGTGTACTTCCTGTGTCTACCAATGTATGTATTCCCTTACCACACACTTCTACAATGAAATTAAATGCCTTGGAATTCGAATTACCAGAAAGGGAATGCAGAGCAGCATCCTCCCTATCAACTGGATTAGATGAGGAAGTCCATACTATCTCCTCTTCCTCCTCTCCATCGTCTTCTGAATCATTCCCCAACAACAGAAGCATTTTACTTTTACATCTGTGTTTAGAAGTCCACTTTTCATCGCAGGTGTAACAGATACCCAATTCCCTCTTTTTTGCCAACTCCTCATTCGACAACTTCTTAATTGGTATGTTAGACATAGCACTCTTACCTCCCAAAGTAGGAGCAGTAACCGGAATTGTTGGTGTCAAACTTGCTGCAACCTGTCCTCCACTGCTTTCATTGGTTTGAGACCAACGATTTTGAAATTTCCTAACACCAGAATTCAAAGAAACGCGTAATTCCGAGAAGTGAGAATCATATACTGTCGCCAATTGCATGGCCTGCTGTAGTGATTTGGGTTCGTGGATCTCGATTGCTCTTCTTACTTCAGTCGTCAATCCAGACACAAAGAAACATAATAACAATCCATCACTCAAACCTGAAGTTTGATTCATCAATTTCTCAAACTCATACAAATAATCCTTCATGGACCCATGCTGAGTTAATTTGGACAAAGCGCCTGTCAGATTGTTCTGTGGAGCTACCCCAAACCGTTGTCGCAGCTCGACGGTAAATTCGGACCATAACCTAATGGAACCACCTTTGTACTTCCATTGAAACCAAGAAGATGCAAAGCCCTCCATCCTCAAACCTGCCAATTGAACCTGCAACTCTGGCGGTACTCGTTACAATTCAAAGAAAATCTCAGTCTTAAAGATCCAATTGTCTGGGTTCGTGCCATCGAACAAAGGAATTTCCATGCGCACAAACTTTAACAACGAACGTGGATCCATAACTCCCACTCCGTCGGAGGAACCGGATGCATGAGCCTTCCCTGTCGCAGAGTGTATGGTCTCCGAGTGAGACGTGTTCGATGATGTCTTCTCCTTCGCATGTAATGCTCTAATTGATTCATTCAATTGTTGCATCTGCGCAATCACCAATGCGATTTGACTTTGAGATTCATCAAATCGATGTTGTAAGGATGATACTTCCTCAGCCAGTTCTTGAATCTTCATGATTAAGAGCTCACAGAATGAAAGCACCAGTGTTAGATCTCCCTAACTCAGAGAGAGCGAACTTTGGGAATGAATACGAACAAGGAAACTATATTTTTATTGAATGAATGAATCAGTTTACAATTCTGGTATTTATTCAACACATGTACCCTTCACTATTCCTATATGCCACGTGTAATACAAATGTCATATTCTCCTATGCCTATTTACAACACATCCTCTCCTATATCCGTTAATAGCATATCTTCTAATAATAGAAGTCTCTTAGCTTCGAAGAAGGGACTCTTGGTCTACAGGTTCTGCTTGCTGTGGACTCCCTTTCTCTAACACCATGAAAAATATATTTTGAGAAGAGAATTTTTTTTATAATTATATAAGTTATTCGATCCTGGTGGATCGGTGATGTTCAATTTAAAATTGATATGTTAATGTTGGATGTTGGTGCTCTCAAATATCTACATACGAGATACCTCAAGAAGAAGAAAATCATTGTGCACAATGAATAACGACACAACCAGAACGCGAGGTGTGTGCACAGTGATAACTAAGAGAGAGGGTTTAAAAATGCATACTTGTAGATTTAATCTCTTATTTATAGAGAGTTACCTGGCGGTAAGGGAATTCTTGATCTCTTAGAAATAATGGGGGCTCAATGCTTAACCCACTGAGGATATTATGAGATTGATATTTTTTTGAGATTCTTTCCTTATTTCCCTCTTAGTCACTTACCCTTATTGGGCTCTTGGAGTATGGGCCCATAGGTCGGGTCCATAGTACAAGCGAATTGAAACTTTTATTTAAAAATGTTGGGATATACGTATATTAAAATAGTAAGATCGAGATTCTTGATTATTTTTCAGAATCATTATGATGTAATACGATTATGATAGTACAAATCTTTTATATGTTTTATGGATTTTAGAGCTTGTTTCGATAAGTTACTTTTTGCCGAAAAAAAAAGTGATTCTCGTTATAGTTAAGTGTTTGGATGTCAAAGAAAATATTCTACAAGCATATATAGAACATGAAGAATCAAAATTGATGGTGGACCATTTGTTCACTTTACAGTTTGGTGCTTCATCTGTCATTTATCAAATTCTTTTCTGCTCTTTTGTATTTGGGTATTTCCTCTGTGTTCCTTGAGAGTGCCTCCTAGGTTCTTCGTTTTCTTTGAGGCTTCTTAGGTTCGCTCTTCACACTCTGGGCATTGATTTTTCTAGCGAAAAGGCTTTGAGTGTCTATTGGGTTTCTGACATTCCATCCGCCAGAAGTTCCACATACTCTTCATGTAAATAGTTACTTCGTCCAGGCACTTTCTCCTTTCCTTTTCCTTTTGTATTTGGTTTGATTTCCTGGTATTTCTTTGCAACTTTCTTTACTGTTTTCTAGAAACCATTGGGGCTTTTTTTGTTTTGTTGGGTAGTTTTCATGATATCCTTCTCTGCAAAATTCTTTCAAACATTTAAGCGTTTCTAAGAATTAATGGGCATGGGAGAGGTTCACCCATGCAAGGTGGTTGTGAAGATGCCAATGTGGAAGAGGTTGCACTTATATCCGACTTTCCCTCCAAGGTCAAGTACTAGATCTTTGGGGAAGATCATTTTGAGGAAGAGAAGCAAGAGATGCTGCTTCATGGGTATGGCAGCGGTGAAAATAGAAAGAGGTTCGCACCTCAACGATCTAGCCAAGCTCCGATTATACGTCGACATCTAGCTGAGGTCAGCATCCCTCTTTGGTGGGGAAAGCCAATATGTCAATTTCTCCGCAACCTAGGTGTGGCTCCATCTCTCGAGTGGCTCGTCCCTAGGCCAGTGTCACATCTGGTTGTCCTTAGGCAAAGGCCAGTTTGTCTTCAGGTCATCCCATAATGAATAGCTTGTTTATGTCACTACTCTGATCTGTCAAATAAGACACTTTGATCGGGTCTAGAGTCTACAAACATTGCGCTTTTCTTAGCGCCAAGTTAGTCGAGCATGACTTTTATACCTACGCTCAAGTGACTCTTACTGAATGTACTCATAGAATGGTTTCTTCAGTGCCAAGTCTAGGTCATGTGGTGGATGCATCTCTCCCCATCAAAATTCTTGTTTAGCCTTCTAGTTTGTCTTGCAACAGTTCTTTTGGCTTGAATTTATCTACTCTTTATTTTACCTCGGATCTCCTTGTTCTAGGATGTCTATGGAGCCTACAGCAGCCGCCCTGTTTGTGCAGTTACCTTAGGTGAATTAGGAGGTCCAATCCGGGCTCGTGGTTCTCAACACCAACAGGGTTGACCTCTTGCCCTCATAGATGATGAGCCTATTTGTTTAGGGCAGGGCAGGGTATGGATGAGCCATTCCTTTTCTTTATGTATCGGGATCTGATCACTAAGATCGGGCTCCGACTTCCCTTCACCGACTTCCAGATGGGTGTGTTGGCTTATCTCAGAGTCACCCTTACCTAGCTACATTCCAACACTTGGGCATTTATCTGGCTTTTGAGCATGTTTTCATCTATTTGGCGTTGCCTTACCTGGTCAAATTATTTTTCTACTTTTTCCAAGTTTACATTTCCCGCAGAAAAGGCTGGGTGAATGATATGCCTTCAGCATATGGGTAAATTCAAGCCAAAAAGAGGATGATTAATGGTTAATCCTGAGTAAAAATGCAATGTTTGTTGTTGCTTTGCTGAAATTCCAAATCCAGGATTGTTCAACTGATTTTATGCTGATTTTTTAGGAAAATCAGATGATCTGGAAGCAAAATGGAGAAATGTTAAAGTAAAAGTCCACGCCTATAGCGTGGAATTCACACTGATGGCGTGAAACATCAGAGATTCCCACGCTTATAGCGTTGAACTCACGCTGATGGTGTGAAACCATTCTTGCTCCCACGCTGATAGCGTGGAACTCACGCTAGTGGCGTCAAGGTTCAGAGTCAGCCACGCTCTTAGCGTGAAACTGACACTAAGAGCATCAGATTTCGAAATCACAGCCCGTGTTTCATAAGGGCATTTTTGGAAGATGAAGAAAAAGGATTATAAAAAGGACGCTCAGCACAGAATTAGGGATTCTAGACCTAAGGAGACCGTTGTGCTTCAGAAGGAGAGCTCCGGAGAGAAATTCTTGATCTTCTTTATTCTTCCATCTACATTCTCAAGTAACATTGAATATTGAATTTATCAGCCATGATAATGGTTGGCTAAAGTTTTTTATTATAGTTAGGGTCACAAACCTTATGTGAACCCTTGTTACGACGAATTGGTTTAATTATACTCGTTTATATAAATTTATTTATCTTACTCTATGTGTAATTTCTATTCTCTTTGTTAGACTTGATCAATCTAATAGTTGATAATAGTTTAAGGATTCGAATCCTAGATAGGAATATTGAGGGTTTTAATCTTGAAAGGGAGTAAAATAACAATTCATATGCGTACTAGGAATAGACGTATGTTAATTGCAGATGCTTTAATTATCGTGTTCATTGCTTAATTTTCATGAGGAGTTACTAAGGGATTAGGATTCCAATTGAGGTTAAAGGGTTAAGTTGACAAGGGATTTGAATTTAACTAATTAATTCTAGATGATAATTATCTGAGCATTTATATAAATAAGTATTTTTAAATCAATCCAAAGTAAGAAGTGAGGATCATATGGTGAGTGCATTCTAGCTACAATGCCTCCTCTCATATTTTTACAAATCAATTCTCATTTTTATTGTTCTATTTCTTATAACAAAAAGCCAAAAACAAGTCTTTATTTTCAGCTCTCACTTTTACCCAAATCAACAATATTTGTCACAAACTATTTGAACTCCTCCATTCTTGAAAGGACGATTATTTGATATACGATCACAATTCCTGTGGAGACGAACTTTTCTTATCATTATATTACTTGTGCGATCGGTATACTTGCCGAGAAGCATCAAATTTTTGGCGCTGTTGCCGGGGATTGACGTTTCTTATATCAATTAATTTTGATTTTTAAGATTGGATTTTATTTTTATTTTAACTTTGTTTTCTCTGTGGTTTTTGAACAGTGCTACTAATCTCTTTTCTGAGTTGTATGCGAGGTAAATTACTAGAATTTCCACTTGACTTGGAGATTACAAAAACAGAAAAGAGAAACAGAAAACTTGCTCGGAAGAAGCTTTCATTCAACGAGTTAGGAATTCTGTCTGAAGAAGCACACATCATGGCAGGAAATAATGAAGCAGACAATCCACTCATGGATACCATTCTGGCTCCATCATTCAACAGTCCCAATTCGAGTATTATTCATCCTGAAGTTGGCAACAATAATTGGGAGCTCAAGTCTGTTAATATTCAATTGGTTGAGAGAGCTCAGTTTGGTAGAGAGGATGATGAAGACCCTCATCGGTTCATAGACAGATTTCTGATGATCTGTGACTCGACTAAACATCTTCAGGTTTCCAATGACGCGATCCGACTGAGAATGTTTCCTTTTGCTCTTAAAGGAAAGGCTTTGAACTGGTTGGAAAGGCAGCCTGCGAGAAGTATTCCCTCGTGGGAAAATTTATCAAACAAGTTCTTTTTTGAGTTCTTCTCGATGGAAAGATACAATCAGATGGTGAATGACATCACCAATTTCACTCAAGCTGAGGGTGAAACTATGTGTGCAGCATGGAACCGATTTAAAGATCTAATGAGGAGATGTCCTCATTATCCCATGACCAATGGTGATCAGGTCCGAATCTTCTTCAACGGATGCAAACCTGAAATCCGGATGGTGCTGAATGGTGCAGCAGGTGGAAGTATTAAATCAATGAGAGCAAATGAGACTCTTGAGTTGATTGAAAGAATGGCTGCCAATGAAAATGAAGGGTTGACAGCCAAGCCTAAGAGAGGTATTCTTCACTTAGACAACAATGATGCAGTATTGGCTGAAAATAAATTGTTATCACAGCAAATGGCAAATTTGACATCGAGGCTTGATAAGATGCAGCTCTCTAGTGTCCAAGCTCAAGCTGCTTCAGTTGTTTGTGAGTACTGCAAGGACAATCATGAATCTAATGAATGTCCTTCCTTGTTATCTGTCGATCCTCCCCAACAAGTGCATGTAAATGGCGTGTGGTATGATCAGAGACCCCCACCACAAAATGTTCCAAAGAATCAGAATTTTCCTTCTGGAAACAATAACTTCCAAATGAGGGTGCAAGGTACTGGTCTTGATTTCAAGTCCAATAATTATTTACAACCACCACCGGTTCAGCCTAAGGAACCTTCTAATTTAGAGAAGCTAGTGGGACAGATGGCCCAACATTCTAATTCTTTCATGGAAGAGACTCGGGCAAACACCAGGAATACACAAGCTTCTATCAGAAATTTGGAGAATCAAATTGGCCAGATAGCTAAACAAATGGCTGAAAGAGCTCCAGGAACCTTTCCTAACAATACAGTTACTAATTCGAAGGAGGATTGTATGGATATCACTACTAGAAGTGGTAAAGTGGTAGCAGCTCCAACAAAGTCAAACACAAATGTGGAAGCTGATGAAAAGTTTAAGGAGCCAGAAAAAGAAGTGGTAATTCTTTCTGAAGTTGAGAAACCTGTTCAGAAAAGTGAAGAAGAGGAGCCACCAATTATTGTTGAAAAGAAGAAATTTAAGCTGAATCCTGAATATGTGAGAGCTATGGCACCTTACCCAGAACGATTCAAGAAATATGCTCAGAAGCAGCAATATGTAAGATTTCTTGATATCTTCAAGAAGTTGCATGTGAACATACCTTTTGCTGAAGCTTTGGCTAACATGCCCAACTATGCCAAGTTCATGAAGGACTTGTTGTCAAGAAAACATAAGCTGCAGGAATGCCAAACAGTAACACTCACTGAGGAGTGCAGTGCCATCATACGGAAGAAGTTTCCACCCAAACTTAGTGATCCAGGGAGCTTCAACATTCAAATTGTTATTGGTAATACTGAAGTTGGCAGAGCATTATGTGATCTTGGGGAAATTATTAATCTGATATCGTTATCTGTGTGTAAATATCTGGGAATTACTGAGTTAAAACCAACTATGGTTTCTCTTCAACTGGCTGATAGATCTTTGAGGAGACCAAGTGGTATTATTGAACATGTGCTTGTTAAAGTGGATAAATTCATCTTCCCATCTGATTTTGTGGTATTAGACTTGGAAGAGGGTACTGAGATGCCTTTGTTATTGGGTAGACCTTTCTTGGCCACTGCTTGAGCCATGATCGATGTTGAAAATGGCAAGCTTGAGTTGAGGATGAACGATGAAACTATCACCATCAACGTCTTTGACTCCATGAAACAATCTTCTGACAAAGGCGATTGCTTTCGACTTGATATTCTAGAGCAAGTGGTGGAAGAAGAGATATCTTCTAGTCAACAATCTGATGAAGAACTTGTAGTACATGAAATAGTTCCTATTAAGGAAGAAAAAAATGAGGTATTTGAAGTTCTCGAAAAGAAAGATTCTGACAAGGAAGATGGTGCACCAAAGGTGGAGTTGAAGGAACTTCCAGAAACTCTCAAATATATCTTCTTGGGTGAAGAGGAGACTTACCCTGTTATCATTAACAAGGGATTGTCTTCTGAGCAAGAAACAAGATTGACTACAGTGCTGAAAGAACACAAGACTGCTATAGGGTGGTCAATTTCTGATTTGAAGGGTATTAATCCCTCATTATGTACTCATAAAATCCTCATGGAGGATGAAGTTCGACCAGTAAGGCAGCCTCAAAGGAAGCTTAATCCAACAATGAAGGAAGTTGTGAGGAAAGAAGTTGTGAAACTTCTTGATGCTGGTATGATTTACCCGATTTCGGATACTGCTTGGGTGAGCCCGGTGCAAACTGTTCCGAAAAAGGGAGGTATCACTGTAGTCCATGATAAACCCTTAGTTCATCAGGTTTTTCAGGCATGAATTAGTATCAATTTGTGTGATTAAATGATGGAAAAAGAGGTTAATGTCCTAGAATGTCCTCAACTACAAGTTCAAGAAGTTTTATTGAAAATTTGTATTATTCTTGTAGGAAAAGCAAGCTTAAAAGGAAGTTGGGAGAAGGAAGAAGATTATGAAGAAGAGAAAAATTCTAAGTGTTGAGCGCTAAAATTTTTATCCAGAACGTTTTAGCGCCTTACTGCAGAAAGAAACCAAAACTTGCTGGTGTTGAGCGCTAAAACGTCCACACAGAACGTTTTAGCGCGCTGCTGCAATCCGAGGACAAAAAGTTGCTGGTCTTGGGCGCTAAAACTTCCTGATCGAGCGTTTTAGCGCCCTGCTGTTGGAAAAAGACTCTGGTCTCCAACGCTAAAACGTCCAAACCAAGTGTTTTAGCGCTGGAGTCAGTTTGAAGCAGTTGGGCATCCGTCAAGCATGGACGCTAAAACGCTCACTCCTGAACGTTTTAGCGCCCATGTTAGTTTTTCTGTTTGAATTTGTAAAACTATATAAGGCAAGGGCCTTCACTTTTTTCAAAAATCTGGATTCTCTCTCTCTCTTACATCAGATTCTCTTATCTGACTTCTCTCTAAATTTCTTTAGGACTTAGTTCTTGTAGTAGTTTGTTTCTTATGTAATTGTACTTGGAGATTGAAGATTCACTGCATGGCAATGCAGTGTGATCTTTCTTCTCTTGTGTATTCTTTAGTTATGTCTGAATAGAGTCATTGTGGTCTGAATTCAATGGAACTTAATGATAATCTTATGTATGTTTGATTAATATGATGAAGTATTTTTCATGTGTTGATATGAGATTTTCTTATTCAATTTTTTCTACTCCTATATTTGGCAATCTTATCATCAGGGTTCTAGTACTCAAGGGATTTATGCTAGAGTTCTGATGTAATCTTAAGACTTTAGTATTTAATGTATGAATTAAGAAAGGAATCACCAAGGGATTGGGGTTTCTGATTAATGTATCTATCAGGGTAGTAAGGGATTACATCTTGATGATAAGTAAAAGGTTGATTAACATCACATGAAAAAGAATTCATCATATGGTCAGTTTTTCCATGAGTTTATTGTTGAGGGAAGTTGTTTTCTGACTACTTGTTTTTACTAAATCTTGATTCAGATTTTAGCATTATATTCTGTTACTTCAAATCAATTTTCTGGTGACAAAACATTCATGATTTTTACAAACTTTTGTTTGATTCAAATTAGTTTTATATGGTTAATTGGTGTTTGAATACAAATCTCTGTGGGAACAATCTTTACTCATCATTTTATTACTTGTACGACTAGTACACTTGCTAGATCTGCAACAAGTTTTTGGCGTTATTGCCGAGATTTGTTTTTCAACATTGATTGATACCATAGAAATCTGAGATTGAATCCTTTTATTTTGTGTTAAATTTCTGGTCAATTTTGATTCTGGTGTATGCGAGGTACTATTGATCCAAACTTCTTGTTTTATGATCCAGAATTAGAAAAGACTTTGAGGAAGAAAAGAAGGGCAACAAGACAAAGAAGACAGTTTCAAGAAAGGGGTGAATCCAGTGCTGTCAACCAAGAAGAAATAATGGCAGAGAACCACAGACCACCACCAGAACAGAGGACACTGGGAGATTACATGACTCCTGCAGTGATTCCTCCGATTGGTAGTATTGTGCGCCCTACAGTAGAGCCAGATAACTTCTAATTGAAGCCTGCATTGGTACAGTTGGTGCAGAAGGAGCAGTTTGCTGGAACCAGTGCAGAGGACCCTTACTTGCATATAGAAAATTTTTTGTTGTTGAGTGATACTGTGAAAATTAATGATGTCACAAGGGATGCAATTCTGCTGAGACTATTCACTCATTCACTGAAGGATGATGCAAGGAGATGGTTGCAGTCATTGCCTCAGGGGAGTATAACAACTTGGAATGATCTGCAAACCAAGTTCTTGGCCAGATTCTTTTCAGCATCCAAGAAGGAAAAGTTGAAGGATGAGATCACAGGCTTCAAGCAAAAAGAATTAGAATCCATTTATGAGGCTTGGGAGAGATTCAAGACTTTATTGAGTAAATGTCCACAGCATGGAATAGAAGTGTGGAATCAAGCAACAATATTCCTCCAAGGGTTGACAACCAACACCAGAACATTGGTGAATGCCACTGCTGGTGCTTCATTGACCACCAAGACTCCTCAAGAGGCTTTGGATATTTTTGAATCATTGGCATCTCAGGAATTTGATAATGCCCCAGTGACTGACAGAAAGACAGGGATCATTAAGCTGGATGGGTATGATGCTTTGTTGACAAAGAATGACCAGTTAATGCAGACACAGAAACAGCAACAACAACAGTTGGATGCTCTCACTAAGCAACTATCCTCACAAAAGGTTGCTTCTGTGGATACCAATTATGTGTGTGCTATCTGTGGCAAAGACCATGTGACAGAGGAATGTGACTATGGGGGATCACCAGAACATGCATAAGTTAATGGAGTGTGTTATGACCATCACAACCAGAGGAATTACAACAACCAGGGGCGGAATTTGTATGTGCCACCATGGAAGAACAAGAATCAGCACCCAGGGTTTAGTTATAGTTCCAACCATCAGTTGAATCCTCCACTGCATCCTCTCCAACACACTCATCACAACCAAGTGATACTGCTGCATGGGAAAAAGCCGTTGCTCAGTTATCCAAGACTACTCAAGATTACATTCAGGGGTCTAATTCATTCAGAGAGGAAATATCTGCATTCATGCAAGAGACCAACACTTCATTCAGAAATCAGGAAGCATCTATCAGGAATTTGGAGACCCAGATTGGTCAACTATCAAGACAGATATCCGAGAGACCACAAAGGAAGTTTCTTGGTGATACAATGATGAATCCCAAGGAGCACTGCAAAGTAATCATGACAAGAAGTAGGTTGGTGCTTCAACAGGTGAAAAAGAATGTGGAAGATAAGAAGAATGAAGAAGAGGTTGTGGTTGAAGATGTGGTCTCTGATGATGGAGTAGAGAAGGTGAATGAAAATAAAGAAAAAGAAACAGTGAAGGAAGATAAGGAAGAAAAAGAGGTGGTAGTTGAAAATGATAGTGTGCCCAAGAAGACAATGAAGTGGGAGAAGAAGAAGATGGCTGACAAGCAGGACCAGCCAGTTACTTTGTCTCCATATGCCAAAGTTCCTTACCCTTAGAGATTGAAGCAAGAGATTCAGAAACTGAACTATGCAAGATTTCTGGATATCTTCAAGAAATTGCAGATAAACATACCATTTGCTGAAGCCCTGGAGAACATGCCTCACTATGCAAAATTTATGAAGGATCTTCTATCTAAGAAGAGGAAGTTAAAGGATGGTGAGATGGTGGCTTTGACGGAGGAGTGTAGTGCTCTGATTCAGAAGAAATTACCTCCAACGTTGAAGGATCCAGGGAGCTTTAGCATTTCAATTGCAATTGGGGATGTGGAAGTTGGTAAAGCACTATGTGATTTGGGGGCAAGTATAAATTTGATGTCATTGTCTGTCTGTAGGGCATTGGGGATAGATAAGTTGAAGGATACCAATGTTATTCTGCATCTAGCAGATAGATCTATCAAAAGACCAGAAGGATTAGTAGAATATATGTTAGTTAAGGTGGACAAGTTTATTTTTCCTGTGGATTTTGTCATACTTGATATGGAGGAAGATGATACTGAAAGTCCTTTACTCCTAGGAAGACCATTCCTAGCAACTGCAAGATCCCTGATAGATGTTGAACAAGGGAAGTTGATGCTAAGGGTGGATGAAGAAATACTTACAATTGATGTCTTTGAAGCCATCAAACATCCTGTTGATGTGGAGGATTGTTTCAGTATTGATGTCATACAGGAGATGGTGGAAGAAGTGAATAGAGAAGAAGACTTTTCATTGGAGGAAGACAGATTTCTTGAGGAGACAAGTACAGAAAATTATCAAGAGGAACCGGTAGTGGAAGAGCTTGATAAAAAGATAGATGACATTCCTGTGGGAGCACCTAAGGTAGAGCTTAAAGAACTACCTTCAAATCTGAAGTATGTGTTCCTTGGGGATGATCAAACATATCCAGCAATCATCAATGCAATGTTATCTGAGAGTGAAGAAATAAAGTTGATTCAGGTACTCAAGAAGAATAAAACAGCTATGGGATGGCAATTTTCAGATCTTAAGGGTATCAATCCTTCTTTCTGCACCCACAAAATCTTGATGGAAGAGGAAGTCAAACCAGTAAGGCAACCACATATGAGACTCAACCCCACTATGAAAGAGATAGTGAGGAAGGAGGTTGTGAAGCTACTTGATGCTGAGATGATTTATCCTATCTCAGACAGTGCTTGGGTGAGTCCTGTTCAAACAGTACCCAAGAAAGGGGGAATGACTGTGGTGAAGAATGAGCAGAATGAATTGATTCCCACAAGGACAATCACTGGCTGGAGGATGTGCATTGACTATCGGAGATTGAACAAGGCAACAAGGAAGGACCATTTTCCCCTTCCGTTCTTGGATCAGATGTTGGAGAGGTTGGCAGGACATGCCTTCTATTGTTTCTTGGACGGCTATTCAGGTTACAATCAGATAGCCGTGGCTCCGAAGGATCAGGAGAAGACCACATTTACATGCCCATATGGAATTTTCGCATACCGGAGGATGCCCTTCGGCTTATGCAATGCTCCTGCCACTTTTCAAAGGTGCATGCTATCCATTTTTTCTGATATGGTAGAGAAATATATAGAAATCTTCATGGATGATTTTTCTGTATTTGGTTCTGATTTTGATGCATGTCTGGAAAATTTGGATTCTGTTTTAAAAAGATGTCATTGTAATCTGGTTTTGAACTGGGAAAAATGTCACTTCATGGTGACTGAAGGAATTGTTCTTGGACACAAGGTGTCTAGGAGAGGAATAGAAGTAGATAAGGCAAAAATCTCTGTGATAGAGAAACTTCCTCCACCTGTCAATGTCAAAGGTGTGAGGAGTTTTCTTGGTCATGCAGGGTTTTATAGGCGGTTCATTAAAGATTTTTCAAAAATTGCCAAGCCTTTATGCAAGTTGTTGGTCAAAGACCAAGAGTTTATGTTTGATGATGAATGTCTACATGCATTTCATATTTTGAAAGAGAAGTTGATCACTGCACCTATCATGATGGCACCTGATTTTTCATTGCCATTTGAATTAATGTGTGATGCCAGTGATTATGCTGTAGGAGTGGTACTAGGCCAAAGAGTGAATAAATTATTGCATGTCATTTACTATGCCAGTAAAATCCTAAATAGTGCACAAAAGAATTATGCTACTACAGAAAAGGAATTACTGGCTATTGTGTATGCATTTGACAAATTCAGGCCATATCTGCTAGGATCAAAAGTTATTGTTTATACTGACCATGCAGCTTTAAAGTATTTGTTAAGTAAACAGGATGCAAAGCCCAGGTTACTCCGCTGGATGTTACTATTACAAGAGTTTGAGGTGGAGATCAAAGACAAGAAGGGAGTTGAGAACTTGGTGGCTGATCACTTATCCAGGATTACAGAGAAAGAGCTTCAAGAAGGATCAGAGGTAGTGATCAGAGAAGAGTTCCCTGATGAACAGATACTGGCAATAAGTGCTGTTACGGAAATGGTGGGGGATAAAGTTTTAACCATCAGTACCCCACCATGGTTTGCTGATTTTGCCAACTACAAAGCTGCTGGGATGATGCCTAAGGATTTCACATGGCAACAGAGGAAGAAATTTCTACATGACGTGAAGAGATACATTTGGGATGAGCCATATCTCTTTTACAGGTGTTCAGATGGTGTGATCAGAAGATGTATTCCAGAGGAGGAGCAGAAGGATGTATTGTGGCATTGTCATGGTTCTGCTTATGGTGGACATTTTGCAGGAGAGAGAACCGCAGCAAAGGTGTTGATGAGCGGTTTTTACTGGCCAACTCTATACAAGGATGCCAAGAAGTATGTGGAGGCATGTGACAATTGCCAAAGGACTGGTAATATCTCCAGGAGACATGAAATGCCCTTGAACAATATACAGGAGGTGGAGATATTTGATGTTTGGGGTATGGATTTTATGGGACCTTTCCCTTCTTCCTACTCTAACAAGTACATATTGGTGGCAGTTGATTATGTTTCAAAATGGGTTGAGGCCATAGCCACACCAACCAATGATTCTAGGGTTGTGATTGCTTTTCTGAGGAAGAACATATTTTCGCGATTTGGAGTCCCGAGAGCTATAATTAGTGATGGGGGAACTCATTTTGATAATAGGATGGTGGAATATGCCCTTGCAAAGTATGGAGTGAGGCACAAGATTAGTACTCCGTACCACCCACAGACTTGTGGTCAGGTTGAGATTTCCAACAGAGAGTTGAAAAGAATATTGGAGAAGACTGTTGGGAATGCTAGGACTCAATGGTCCAAGAAACTTGATGACACTCTGTGGGCGTACCGGACAGCATTCAAGACTCCTATTGGAATGTCCCCATTTCAACTGTTGTTTGGGAAAGCATGCCATTTGCCAGTAGGGTTGGAGCACAGGGCATTGTGGGCTGTGAGGTTTCTGAACTTCGATTCAAAGGCAGCAGGAGAGAAAAGATTACTACAGTTGGATGAATTGGATGAGTTCCGTCTCTCTGCATATGAAAGTGCAAGCCTATATAAAGAGAAGACAAAGTTATGGCATGATAGGAAGATCACACCTAGGGATTTCAAGGTGGGGGATCAAGTTCTTTTGTTCAATTCCAGGTTGAAGCTATTTCCAGGGAAGTTAAAGTCTAGATGGTCTGGACCCTTTGTGGTGAAAGACATGAAACCTTATGGGGCCGTGGAAATTAGTTCTTTGGATTCAGACAGAAGTTTTACAGTAAATGGTCAGAGGTTGAAGTTATATGTTGGAAGTGCTGTGGATAGGCAACTACTGACAGTTGCCTTATTAGAGGTAAAATAGATCATACCCGTCAGGCTCGTGACGTTAAACACGCGCTGAGTGGGAGGCAACCCACTGTACCAGGTATGTAATTTCAATGTTCATACCCCATTAGTAAAGTGAAGAAGGAAGGAGGGAAAAGTTTTGAAAATCTTAAGAGAAATTTTTGACAAGTGCTGGGCGCTAAAACCTCCGTTCTGGACGTTTTAGCGGTCTAGGAGTTGCATCACTATGAAACTCTCTGGCCATGAGCGCTAAAACGTCCATACTGACTGTTTTAGCGTTCACCCAATAACTCATTTACACACACTCTGGTCCAGCGTGCTAAGACGTCCCTGATGACCGTTTTAGCGTGGTGCTACACACGAAGTGTGCACATTCTCTGGACCTGGGCGCTAAAACGCTTGGTTTCACCGTTTTAGCGCCTCATCACTAATTCAAAATAACACAGGCCTTCCCTCTCCTTTCTCTCACATTCTTTTCTCTCCTCTTATTCACTCACTTTCTCTCACATTCAATCTTCCATTGTTCCATTGTTTGCACCGAAGACTATCATTTGATACCAAAGGTACGTTTTCTTTCTCTAACCATACATGTTCTTGCATTTTTGTTTTCATGTTGCATCCACATGCTGCCATTTCATCTAGGGTTTCATTCTTTTTCGTTTCTTACACTACTCATGTAATTTATGCTCGAAAATGAGTGATCATGATATAAGATATTCTGTGTTTTCTGATTTTTGGGTTGGGAAGAAATCCCCATTAGCATAACACTTGCTGCTGCACACACGCACATAAGGTGTTTGCTAAAATGCCTGACCCAGAAAAGCCAGGACGCTAAAACGCTGGTCACCCAACGTTTTAGCGCTTGGCCAATTTCTTACACGTTTAAGGCCAGAACGCTAAAACGCTCAGTGTGAACATTTTAGCGCCCAGGCCCTGTTGCATGCATATTTAAAAGGGTCTACTAATGGGCATTGTGGGGGTGTTTGCTTAAATGTTTTGGATCCAATTCCACCACTAATTCCATTCTAAATCTGGGAATTAGATCCATTAATTTAAATGCCATACTGACTATTTATGTTGATTTTTAGGATCATGTCTACACCTCCCCCCAAGAAGTCTGGAACGAAGAGGTCCAGGGAACCTCGGGCTTCTGCACCTACACCTCCACCTCCTACCTATGATGCACATTTTTGGAGGAGTGCTGAGCATGAGGCTCGTTACACTGCCAAAACCTCTTCCAGACCATTCGTGAGGGAGAGGAAGTTCATCCTGGAGAAGGATGAATATCCTGAGTTCCAGTCCCAGTTGCTAAAAAGGGACTGGGTTACTTTTGGTAATATCCTAGTGGACAACAGCCCTAATATAGCAAGGGAATTCTTTGCTAATGCATATAATGGTGATCAGGGTGGTAAGAGGACTTTCACCAGCTGGGTGAGGGGCAAGAAAGTGAAATATAATGCCCACATCATATAGAAGCTTCTGAAGATCAGGCACTGTGATTATATTAACCATGCCAGCTGTGATTACAAGAAGAACTGGCAGCAATTTGAAATACCACCTAGGAGACAGGACCCAGAATTTGAAACTTGGACCAAGATGGGGGCAGCTGAGCCTTTTCTGCATACCATAGCCAAGCCTAGTGAAACATAGGAGACGACCAAAGATAAGGTCAATCATAAATTGTTGTGGTTGAGGCATCTAAATGGTGAGGCCCGAGTCTGGTTCAATTTTGTGGTTTCCAATGTCATGCCCTCTTCCAACCAGGCGGAGGTAATTTTGATGAGAGCAGTTTTGATCCATACCATCATGACTAAAGGGAAAGTGGAGCTACCCATTCTTCTTCAAGACAGTATATATGATATGGCCCATTCTGATAGCAACACTTCTGCTTTGGGTCACTATTCTCTGATCCAGCTTCTGTGCCAGAAAGCTGGAGTGGATGTAACTGATAATGGGGTGCTAACCAAATTGCACCCCCCCAATTGATGCAAAGCTGATCAGACAGCAGTTGAAGATTGGAGGAGAAGGACCCTCTGGATTGACACCTGGCAGGAAACCCATAACTAAGGAGGATTCTGAGCTTGAACAAAGGCTTAGATCCGGGGAGCAGTGGCTGGTTAACAATGACATTCGATTGGGTCATTTACACTGCCGTCTCAAGTTCATACAGACGAGTCAGCACTCATTTCAGACTCATATGATCAAGATGCTGACCGATCTCTGTGAGGCCCAGGGTTTAGAGACAGCTGAATTCCAGCCTGCTATTTATCCACATTTTGAGGAGGAGGACGCATTTGAGGCAGATGTCCGCACCTGCTATGATACTCTGGCCACTGCGGGTGTGACTGCTGATACTGCTCCTCCTGCCCAGCCTACTGCAGCTGCTGCTTCTGCTCAGACTGCTGCTGATGCCACTGCTGATGATGATCAGATTGCTGGTGATACTTCTTCCATGGATGAGGACAGGGATGCTGATGCTGAGTACAACCCCTTACCTACTGATGACCCAGGATCTGATCTGCTATTTTCTGATGATGAGGAGTCGACTGATTAGATTTCTCTTGTTGTTTTTCCATATTTTTCTATTTTTCTGGTTTTATTTTGGTTAAGTACATTGAGATTCCCTGTTTTGATAGATGCACATTTTGAAATAGTACTGATGCTATTTAATGATATGTGAATGTGTTTTAGTGCTCAACTGCTATTTTAGATTTAAATTAGTTGCTGGGGACAGCAATGTTTAAATCTGGGAATGGAGTGTGAATGAATGACATGCAAATATCATGGAGATGTCACACAGTTTGATGAGCCACAAACAGGGAAACATCTAAATCCTTTCTTTTTAGTTTCTTGTATGATGTAGTTAGGTAGTTAGGTAGTTGTTGTATGAATAGAAATTGGATTTTGAGTTGATGTGAAATTCCATGAGGATAAGATGATCAAAGTTTTACATGATTGATCAAATTTTAGGATACAATCTTGAATCTTTGCATGTGTTCTAAAATGATATGATTGCATGACTTATTCTATGTGAAGAGTAGAGAGATGAGTTTTGATGTATATAGAGGTAGTCAAGCATGCACTCTGAACTGTGAGGAATTGAGCCTATACAAATTTTTTTTTTTTCAGAGAGCACTTCACTATATGATTAACTCTAGAACTTGCTCTGTTTCTTGCTTGAAATGGTTCATGATTTGTAAGGTAGAGTTGATTGAGGCATTCTCTTTTGAACCAAATGTTCCCATTGCATGAAAACCTTGAGCCTAAGTTATTGATAAAATCAAGAGCCTGCATCTATCCCAGTTTTCAGATTACATGTTTCAGATAAAGGGTTAATGGATGAAAGTTCTGTATGGAGAAAGGTGTTTCTGCAATGTATAAAAACACAAAGTGTTGGAAATTTGGAGGAAAAGAAGAAGAAAAAGGGAAAAAGAAAGTAAAGGCACAAAATGCTTGGTTGAGAAAAGGAAATAAGGAAAAAGGGGAATTAAAAACACAAAGTGTTTGGAAGAAAAGAAGGAAGAAAGTTTAAGAAAAAGAAAAGTTGTAGAAAAAGAGGTGAAAAGAATGAATGAAAAGGAAGAAGAGAATGAGAAGGATTAAGGAGCACATAGATAAATTCAATTGTGATCCTCCTCTTATCTGAATCTGATTCAAAAATCTGAACCCTTCTGCAACATTAAATCCTACCTTTAGCCAAACCACATGCCAAGACATTTCCCTCCTCCTATACAGAATCCTATTCCTAGCCAAGCCATACCACCAAAGTCTCTTTTGATCTACTTTATGGATTAGTGTCACTGTGGAAAGTGAGAAGATGGGCAAGCTTATGGTAGTTTAAGTACAGTGAAGATTGAGTGATGAATACATCCTTAGACACTAGAGTGCAAGAGAGTTTAATTCTCACAATTTTTGAGAAGTTCCTAGTGAGGGGGTGTTTTGTGTTGAAAGTATCTGTATTTCATCTTTACTGATCTGTTGAAAGTCATATGATGAGGTTGGGCAAGTCGTGGGAAATGATAGATTGCTTGGTTGTAAGATTATATCATGGAATGTTGATCTGTTATAATTCAAATCTATCCTCATAAGTTTCATTTGTAAGGAATCTCAACTCCTTCTCTATTTTTTTAAAGTTATTGCTGAGGACAGCAATATTCAAATCTGGGAATTGTGATAAACCCTTAGTTCATCAGGTTTTTCAGCATGAATTAGTATCAATTTGTGTGATTAAATGATGGAAAAAGAGGTTAATGTCCTAGAATGTCCTCAACTACAAGTTCAAGAAGCTTTATTGAAAATTTGTATTATTCTTGTAGGAAAAGCAAGATTAAAAGGCAACTGGGAGAAGGAAGAAGATTCTGAAGAAGAGAAAAATTCTAAGTGTTGAGCGCTAAAACATTTATCTAGAACGTTTTAGCGCCCTGCTGCAGAAAGAAGCCAAAACTTGCTGGTGCTGAGCGCTAAAATGTCCACACAGAACGTTTTAGCGTGCTGCTGCAATCCGAGAACAAAAAGTTGCTGGTCTTGGGCGCTAAAACTTCCTGATCAAGCGTTTTAGCGCCCTGCTATTAGAAAAAGACTCTGGTCTCAAACGCTAAAACGTCCAAACCAAGTGTTTTAGCGCTGGAGTCAGTTTGAAGCAGTTGGGCATCCGTCAAGCATGGACGCTAAAACGCTCACTCATGAACATTTTAGCGCCCATGTTAGTTTTTTTGTTTGAATTTGTAAAACTATATAAGGCAAGGGCCTTCACTTTTTCAAAAATCTGGATTTTCTCTCTCTCTCTCTTACATCAGATTCTTTGATCTGATTTCTCTCTAAAATTCTTAGGACTTAGTTCTTGTATTAGTTAGTTTCTTATGTAATTGTACTTGGAGATTGAAGATTCACTGCATGGCAATGGAGTTTGATCTTTCTTCTCTTGTGTATTCTTTAGTTATGTCTGAGTAGAGTCATTGTGGTCTGAATTCAATGGAACTTAATGATAACCTTATGTATGTTTGATTAATATGATGAAGTATTTTTCATGTGTTGATATGAGATTTTCTTATTTAATTCTTTCTATTAAGGGAGTAGTGTAGAACAGGAATGTTTACACTACTCCTATATCTGGCAATCTCATCATCAGGATTCTAGTACTCAAGGGATTGATGCTAGAGTTCTGATGTAATCTTAAGACCTTAGTGTTTAATGTATGTATTAATAAAGGAATCACCAAGGGATTGGGGTTTCTGATTAATGTATCTATCAGGGTAGTAAGGGAATACATCTTGATAATAAATAAAAGGTTGATTAATATCACATGAAAAAGAATTCATCATATGGTCAGTTTTTACATGTGTTTATTGTTGAGGAAAGTTGTTTTCTGACTACTTGTTTTAGTAAATCTTAATTCATATTTTAGCATTATATTTTGTTACTTCAAATCAATTTTCTGGCGACAAAACACTCATGATTTTTACAAACTCTTGTTTGATTCAAATTAGTTTTCTATGTTTAATTGGTGTTTGAATACAAATATCTGTGGGAACGATCTTCTAACACATGTACGTCTTTAGAAGTAGAGAAAAGCGTGGAACAGAAGTCTAAAAAAGGGTAAACTTCTAGAGCTTAGGGTTAATCCCTTTATTTGTTCCTCCATGCTCCGTTGGAGTAATGGTTGAGTGATGAATGTGCATTGTAGTATTAGAACATAGTATGATGCATTATGAGATTTATGATGAATTATGAAAGATGCATAATGTTATGATGTATGTTTGAGATGTATCTATGGCCAATAGATTTATGTATGTATACAGTTACTTTTCCTGGAGCGAGCCCTTGAGGAACTCCTTGATATCAGATATCTAAGAGACACAAGTTTCTCTTGAAAGTATATTGCATGTATTGACTTTCCTTGGAGTGAGCCCTTAAGGAACTCCTTGGGGCTTGATGCCTATGAGACACAGTTTTCTCATGAAAAGATCATACTACATGGGCTCCTTGTGTTCGTCATGTATCTGATTACTTCTTCAAGGAACCCAGGTAATCGATTAATTTATGCTAGTAATCGATTACTTCAGCAAAAATGCATATTTTCCTTGCTGATTCTCAATTTTAATCACTCTTAAATGATTTCTAATGACTTCTAAATGATTCCTAATGACTTCTAACACATGTATGGATGCTTCTAATTATCATTCTAACAGTGTTCCATGTGTATGAGTCATGTATGTATGAATCAAGTCATGTATGTATGAATTTATAACTTATTAGTGCAATTCTCTTGATGTAGCTCAATAAACTCATTCTATAAGTTTTTAAGACTTAAAAATACTTTTCACAATAGTTTTAGCTTAAGTCTTCAGATATCTTCATTGGTCTTCAAGTAGTGAGCCTTGTTGTGCTTTTCTTCTCTAAAATTGTTTGACTTTGAGCTTGACTTTTCCAAATTGAGTAGTCCTTTCATTTTAGCACTTTGTCTTGGTTTTCTAGTGTCATTTGAAACTTGTTGCACTTCGTTCTATAAGCATCCATGTTGAGCATGTTGATGCTTTGTTATCATCAAAACTTCAAATATATAGTCTTGGTGATCTATGGTTCAACAAGTTCTCTATGCTTCGTTGATAAATCTCTTGTTTTGGTTTTATGACTTGCTTGATTTTGGAAACCACTTGATTGGATGCTTGTTCTTAGAGTTTTTTTTGTTAAGTCAGATCACTAATGGATTGAGTCACTATTTCGTTCTCTTATTGATGATTCATTGAGCACAGGATCCATACTTTTGCATTTCCGATGTTCTTAAATTAGTCTGTTGCTGGGATTGCAATAATTAAAACTGGGAATGATTTGTTAAGTGTCAAATATATCATGTTTTTATTAGGGACAAAAGTATGCTAAATATTGTTTAATATGGTTAAAGACATGGTACACATTACTAAATGCAAGAGGCTTTGGAGTTTTCATGCTTGATATGATTATGACTAAAAAAATGTGTTTGTTTTAGGTTAAAATTGCTATGATAGAGCATTGATGGATTAAGGAAGCCGGAAGAAGACAAAACTCAAGCCAAGTTATGTTGAGTAGTGACAAAATTACGTGTAGTTTCATGATGCAGCTTGTTGAGTTGCTCGCCCCAGGGAGCAACCTAGCAAGTAGAACACCATAAGCACATATTTTTTAGTTGAAACACGTTGAGGCAGCGAGCAAAAGCAGCAAGTATCTCGTAAATAAAAGCCCATGGGTCTTTTTCATTAAAAAGGAACAAAGTAGGGTAATTGTATTCAGTTTTATACGACCTAAGAAGAGGAAGGCTTTGACGAGTCAAAGGAAGGCTCAAAGCTTCACCTTGGAGAACAATTATCAAGTTCTATTTATGATTTTCTCTAGTTTTTCATTTGTTGTCTTAGTTTTCTTGACTATGTCAGACTATATTTTCTTGTATTTAAGCTTAGATGGAACCAATTAATTCTTAATGTTAACTACTATTTTCTTTCAATGTTCAATCTTTCATGGTATGGAAATAATTTGTTCTTAATTTCTAGTTTTGTTTATGATTTGACCAATCTTAGATGAACACATGAATTTTGCATGACAATAGGGATGTTGGTATGAAATTCTAATTTTATTAATTGTTAGGTTTTATTTGATGTAAGGATAGGTTAATGAAACCTATGACTATTTTGATTCATCGTTCCTAATGCTTGCCCTAAGCGGAGCACTAAGGGGTTAGGGTTCTTAATAGATCAAAGAATTGAAACAACAAGGGATTGGATTTTGATTAATCTATGATGAATTGTCAATAACGTGAGTTTGAATATTGCTTGAGGGAAAGGGTATATTGATTAAGACGAAATTGGGGAAGTAGAAACCCTATCTACAATTTTCAATCATATTCACAAAAACATTTACAGTTGGTCCAACTATGATCGCATAGTGAAATTAGTGCTTGATAGATCAATTCTCGTGGGAATTATAATAACCCACATTAAGAAATCATGAAATAATGAAAGAAGTACAAGTGTGATTACTAGGGTACACTAGCTTTTGAATACGTACATTTTTTATGTGAGTTTTGTTGAGTAAATGATGAATTGACATGCTAAAATTTGTGATTATATAATTAATGTACAATAAGGTAAATTAGACCCAAATGAGAATATTGATAAAGTTTAGGAGTCAAAATATAAATAAGTGAAAGTTTAAGAACTAAAATACAAATAAGCAAAGTAATAGCCTAAACTTGATTTTGATTGTGTAATTAAATTCTCCATGGAATTTTAAAGACTGGAAGTGGTCTTAGATTGATCTAATTATGTTTGTATTAATTTATAAAGTTAGGTCAGAGTTTAATTAAATAAAAGTCAAAGGTA
Organism: Gastrolobium bilobum; assembly: GCF_033153095.1. NCBI lineage: Eukaryota > Viridiplantae > Streptophyta > Magnoliopsida > Fabales > Fabaceae > Gastrolobium > Gastrolobium bilobum. The sequence continues at coordinate 50,416 of NW_026895739.1, read as the reverse complement.
TGCTAATTGATTGGAAAATAAAAGTTGTAGTTAAAGTTGACTAGTTTGATAACCTAGTCTTATTTTCTTCTAAATGGTTGACTGTATGCATTCTTTAGATGCATGATGTAGGTGAATATATATGTTTAAAGATGGACCAATTATATTAATTTAAAATGATGACTAAGTCAAAGTGAAAGAAAAACTAGTAAACTATTACTTAAGTTTAATTGTTGATTTTCCTAAATGTATGTTGTTTTCTTTCTTCCTTCACGAAGACTACAAAATTCTTCTTCTTTTTGGTCATATATGTAGCTGAAATATATGAATTAAAGTAGCCAATAGGATTTGAAAGTAAGGTTGTAAAGTCAACAATTGTAGGCTAGTTGGAAAAGTTAAAAACTAAGCTATTTTATGATCTTTCAGGTGCATAAGTCGGCCATTTTTCTTGTGTATGGGCAGTAGAACTTTCTAGTAAAGTGAAGGAAATTAGGTTATGCAATTTCAAGTTGATAAGTTAAAGAAACTTGTAGACAAAGTTTTTGAATTAACTAAGTTAAGTTAAAGTAACTTTTTGATACTTTTAACAACCAAAGTCAATTCTTTGCTCTTCCAAATGTGTTCAGCCGAAGATGTCAAGGGGAATAAAGGGACACAGGTTATTGGTTATCATGTTGACAAAGTGATAAACTTAGAGGAAAAGCTAAAGAATTAACTAAGTTAAATTAACTTTGAGAAATTCTACCTACACAAGTCAGTTTCTTTTTCTCCTTGGAGTCCCACGAAGCTCCTTCTTTCTCCCTCTCTTCTTTGTGCCCTTCTATGGATGAACATGCTTCTTGTAAAAGGGCAAAGTCATATCTCATAAAATAAACACTTTTAGGTTAAAGTTTCTACATGAAACTTGTAGTTTGAGAGCTTGTGATCATGAATATGTGATTAGTTTTTCTTGAGGGGATGTGTTGAGTGGATTTTATACTCTCTAAATTCATGAAGGTGTGGCTTCCATGGTGTTGGAAGATGATGTTTTTGGTGGTTTAAAGTGTGGAGATTAACCTAGTGTTGCTTTCAAAGTTATTTAAGGTAACATACTTGATTTCTAATGATTTAATCTTGAGATTTCATCTTTGTTTTCCAATTTTAAGGCTGAATATATGATGTTATATTCTTGGATATTTGATGGGGTTTGAAGTCCAAGAATGGTTATTGGTTGATTTAAAAGTAAACTAAGCATGTAAAGCTTTTAAAATTGGCAAGATGGTTGATTTAAAAAACTTATCAGGGTTCAGCCAACACATGTTAAATATAGTATACCATGTGTTTGATGTTATGTCTAAAGGAAATCATATTCATTGATGAGTATGTAAAAGATTGAAGTTATCAGATTTGAGTTTAATTTAAAGAAAAACTACAAACACCTGAATAATTAGGGTTTTGGCCATGCCATGTAAACTGACATGGAAGTTGAATGTGAGGATGTTAAAGTGTTCAATGGTATTCCTAATATGTGAATACGTGAATGGAATGTCCTTTGGTCATGGAAAATATATGAAAAACCTAGGCAATATTGATGTGTACAATTCGGCCATATGTATTTAAATTGGGTGGAAGATTAGTTGATCATTGTTTATTTAATAATGATAAACTCTAAGGTGAATTGGTGTGAGTAGAATGATAATTGGTCATTTGAAAGCATTAAAAAGTAATATAAATGTAATTAAGGTGAATTAGGTTAAGTGAATAAACCATGTCTACAACAAACGATCATTTCAACAATCATTATGTGCAAAATGATAACTCAATTGGTTATCCAACAATCACAAAACTAAGTGATTAAACACTTACCAAAATTGTAACATCTCGTTACGTACCGGTAATGTTATCATTGCATATGGTATTAAGCGCAGTTACAATAACAGTAATTGAGTTAATTAAATTACGGGTAAACTTTTTCTTTTATTACATCCTTATCTTTTTACATTAACCATTTCTGTAATCAATTAAAAACAATGTCGTAATTGTAATTGCAAAACTCGCGGAAGCATAAAACTTATTCATTACAACCCCTCCAAGCAATACCATTAACTCAGGGTTATAAAATCACTTATATTCAAAACTTGCACAGTGGTAATCGATTACCATTCTTGAGGTAATCGATTACCATTCTTGAGGTAATCGATTACCAAAGGTTACTGTAGAAGTCAACAGCTCCCATTTAGTTCCCCTGTTTTGGGTAATCGATTACTTTGCTATAGGTAATCGATTACTGAACTAGGTAATCGATTACCTATACAAAAGTAATTGATTACTTTTATTGTCAGTGGCTCAATTCTGCGTCCCCTGTTTCAGGTAATCGATTACCACACTGAAGGTAATCGATTATCCTACTATAAAAATCACAGATGACAGCTTTTTCTCTTGAAAATAACCTAAGTATTCTCTTCCTAAGTCCAAAATGCCCTATGTTCATAACCTAAGTCCAAAATGCTAAACACTATGTTATGTGCATCAAATGTAATCCTCCAAAATGCTATGCTCTCCATATGCACACCCTCATCAACTCCTCCACTAAGTAGGCCTCCTACCCGAAGATCCTCCATGCTCACTATAACCTGAAATGATGTCCCCAAATGCGGGGTGAGATATACAAATGTATCTCAGTAAACCAAGGGTACTAGAGGATCACTCCACCCCATGGCTCACTTAATATGCATACAATGATCATTATATAAAATGCATAACACACAAATATCACACAACATTGGGCTCACATCCAAGAATATCCACACGAGGATTCCGTTCAAGTACCCCATCATACAGTCTCTCTCATGGTTGAGACGACTCCATGGAAAAACCCAACTGGAACTCCAAAGAGACCTATCTAGCGGAAGTCCCACGTTTGGATCATCCTGGTACCTCTCCCAGAGACGGCCCCACGGCAAAACCCGACCGGAATTTCCCAAAGGGATATCTCCAACGGAAGTCCAAACCACACACATCTACTGGCCAAAGATCACAGATAAGTCACACAACATGCTCCAAGCATGTCACACAATCATGGCAATAATACATTAACATACAATTTCACACAACGTCATAGAGCAAACAATCCATCCACTACCTTCCACTAGGTGTGGCGGAACACACAAGGGGATAAACCCAGTACCAAGAGTTTATCTCAACTCCGAAAGCAATGCTCTTCCACGTAAGCTCCAAGCTTAATCCACCTCTTTCGAGTCCGCACGAGGTAACCTATATTGATCAAATAATCATGATCAACAATACTTGTATACAATCAATTAACTTTACAATAACAATAACCAACATAACCACTTAGGCCTAAAAGATATTTTTCTTTACTTCAACTATCTCAATCATTTTAATCCTTGAACTAACTCATCATTTAACCATTCATGCACCAAGGCATAAACCATTGATTATACCATTTTTTCCACATCATTTTCCCCAAATTTTCCCTATAGGTCAAATTCTTCATTCTAGGGTCCCAAAATATTTCCAATCTATTCCAACACTTCTATACATCATACAATCTTATAATTCACTCATACCAATGCTCCACAACTCAATCACACCATCACCCAACATATCAATTTCATAAAGTTTTGAAATTCAAATACTTTCCAATCATAATTTTCACTAAGTTACAAATTTACAAATCACCATAATTTTTATTGCATCAATCATCATCATTTATCATTCTAAGCATTTAATTCCAAAGGAGACATATCATTTAATGCTCCTAACTACCACAACTCATTAACACATAAACAAACCCTCAATCATTTTATGATCTGAATGAAAACTCTATGAGAGTGTGAGAACTTACCACCAATAGCTTCCTAGGTTCAAAGAGATGATTTCTAACCAATGGACCAAGCCAAGAAAACACCAAATTCTTGGGGCTGTATAATGGGGTTTTCTTCTCACACAATGATCCCCGTATGAAAGTCACTCATAATCTCAAGGGGAACAACTTTGTAGTTGGAAGTTTCTCCTAAAAATTGCTCTAACTCAAGGTTTTAATTTGAGAAGCTCTCTTGCCCTTTTGTCCATAGTGTGGTCGACGGGAAGAAGAAAGAAAGGGGAGAGAAAATGTGAGAAAATCTGTTTTTCAAGTCTCTTTATCCACTTAAGTCACTTAAGTGGGTCCCAAACGTCATTTCACTTTCTTAAATCACCAAGTTTAACCCACAAATTCATAACCTATGTATTTTTCTCGTTCACGTCATAATTTTACTTCCTAGAAATACTGATAATATTTTTGCGCTTATCGATACAATTATACCGCAATATTTTTACATCGGTAAAATCACTATTCATCAAATTTTTTAAAACTTGACTATCCACTCAATTTTTCGTTCTGAATCCATTTCCAGTGTTACTTTCTCCATTTGAGACCTCCTACTCAAATTTCATTTTCTAGGGTTACGTGTTCAGTAAATTTCCATTTTACCCTTCTTATGTAATTTGACCCTAATTTCAGGATTTTCACTAATCCTAGCCCTTTAAACCACGTTTTCGTGTATAATAATACGTTTATGAAGTATGAGGTGTTATAAAAATCCTTTTGGTCAAGGAACAAAGGCAATCCACAAGCTCCAAGCTTTAATCTTCTATGATTGTGTCCGAGGAAGACAACCTACAATGATCACACACACATGATCATCAATTAACTTGTTAAACAAGTCATAATTTAAGACAACACAATCCCCTCCACATGTTCATAATTCGGGCATTATGGCCAAAATACCCAATTCATGTTGTTAATCTTATTCAATCACCTATATGGTTTCCTTAGCCATCCACCATACCATATCAATTCCACAATTGCATCAATTCCTAACTTAACATGATTTTCCCCACAAATACCCTATATGGCCGAATGTAATGCATCAAAGGGGCTAGGGATTTTTCTTGCCTTTTCAAGGTTCGAGGTACATAATTAGGTACACATTAGTTGATTCAAACACCCACTACACCAATTCATCAAACCAAACACTAACTTACACAATTTTCTTAAAAAATCTCTTATATGGCCAAACCTATGCCATCAAGGTATCAAGGGATTTTTCTCTCACATCACATGCATTACACTCTCATACACTCTAATTATCAAATATTCAAATCATCACAAGCTCAATTACACAATTTTGCGTAATCTTCCTCACATTTCCCTCACATGACCGAACCTATGTCTTCCAATAGCCAAGGGATTTTTAATTGATTTTCAAGCATTCAATGCATCATTCATCATGTAATTAAATATCCTAACTAATCCACCACTCAATTTCAACTTCTACATTCATGAGTTCATTCAATTTCCATACACTTTCCACTCAAAATTTTCATTAAGTTATCAAACTTTTTCACAAGAATTTTTGAGTTCAATCATCACTAATCATTATTCTAAGCAACATTTATCGAATGCACTTAGTCATTTTAAGGTCACCAACTACCCAAACTCACCACACATAAGCTTAGGTTTTCGAGTTTTTGATCTCAATAATGATCCAATAAAAGTTGTGAAAACTTACCATAAATCAACTCCAAGACTTCCCAAGAGTGATTTCCAAGCACCCAATCAACATGAACACCCATCCATGGCTCCACTTTCTTCAAAAATATATGGCCTTAAGGGAGTGATTTCTCTTGATAGAGTGTTTTTCAAGAAGAATGGAGATGTGGGTTGGATTCACTAGGTGATTTACTTAAACTTTCATGTGGAACACTAAGTGATTTGGTGACGGAATAAGGAAAATGAAGATTTGCAAGCTCTCTTAGTGGTCACCAATAGAGGAGCGTGAAATTGGAAGCAAAGAGGAGAGGAGAGATCAAATTTTATGAGGAGAAACACTATTCATTTGTTGTTATTTCACTTGGATCGTCAAATAAGCACAAAAGGACGAAAAGTCACTTAAACCACTCATTTGACCCACTAATCACAAATTAATTCATGAACCATTCATTAAATTCAAAATTTAATATTCACCAAGGTCCCTTAATTACGCTTTAAGGTAGTGTTTGGTTCAAGTCTTCTTAAAATTTCCCCATCTAAGTGCATGTAGCAATCTCCATTCTCCTCATTTGGTTGAAGGATTCCATTACTTTTAGCCATCAAACACACTTTGCTATCTAAGTACAAAAGCATGTTAAAATTGGATAAATTCATTGTTGAAGAATGCTTCTACAGACGTGGTATTTCTTGTCAAAATCTGGAGAAATGAAAAAGTGGGTGAATACTATGACATTAATACCCCTCTTTTTATATGTTGTAATGGTTCAAAATTTTATAAAAAGGTTACTTTCGTAAATTCCATCCATTTTCCCATCAAATTTTTATTTTCAACCAAACATACACTCAGCATATTTAACTCAATTTCCCTACTAATATTTTACGGTACCAAACAACTATTTTTAAACTTTCCTACCAAACTCACTTTCCAACCATTTTCCTATCAATTACATTTTCCTAGTATTCAAAAAATTTCTCCTCAACCAAACGCCCCCTAATAGATGAACCCGGAGTTTCCTGGTATTTTAATGAAATTACTATTTTACCCCCAGTGGTGCACCATTGACATATTTCCTTGAAAACCCTAAAATTCATCAAATTACACCAATGATCATATTTCTTAGTTCTAAGTATCTTTTATAAAATATATTCAATACTAGAGCGCTAATCGCACTTTGCACATTTTTCGATGCAACTGTACCGCAGTATTTCGTCCGTTAAAAATACTATTCATCAATTTTCCATAAACTTGCCCAATCACTCAATTTTTTGTTTTGAATCCATTTCCAGTATTATATTTATCATTTGAGGCCTTATTCTATCATTTTACAATTTAAGATTATTTACTTGTTGATTTACCGTTTTACCCTTCGTACGTATTTTGACCCAGAACATAGAATTTTCACTAAACACCCTCTCCAATCCTCAATTTAATTATTAATATGTATTTCAATTATACGAGGTATTATAGTGACAAAGAAAAAAAGTAAAAGGTGAAAAAGAAAAGGTTAAAGGCCATCAAAAATGAAAGAAAAAGGTGAAAAAGGAGAAATTTAAAGTGTTACAAAAGTAGTTTGTGAAAAAATAAAAATGGAGGAAAAGAAGTACAAGAAAAAGACATTAACTTTAATGCTCATTCCTCTTTAAATCTAAAGTCTTATCACATAGTTACTTATCCACATTTAATTCCTTCTTATTAGTCAGGTCACATTACAACCTTGATCAAATACCTCTTGATTAATTATGTATTCATTAAGATTATGGAGAGTGAGAATATAACTAAGCCTATGGTAGTGTTTATTGAGTGAATAATGAGTGAAACACATACCCTTATACACTTGAGAATGAAAGATTCTAAAAATCCTAGTGAGGTAGTGTTCTTGACTCAATTTTCCTAATCTTTGTCTTGAGTTACAACTTTCATGACTTTTGAATTATGCCTACTTACTTGACTTGGTGTCTCATTAATCTTAAGTCTGAATACTCCATAGATACTAGTTCATTTGACATTAATTATGCTATGATACTTTACACTATTTCTTTAATGTTATATGAACTATATGATGATTACTTAATACATTATGTTATTGATTCAACATTTTGCAATACATAAATCTAGTTTGACCATGGGTTAACTTTTTGATCCATATTGGTATATTCATATCTTTGCACTTTTTAATTTTGCCAAAAAGGGGAGAAATTGTTGAGAAATATAGCGAGATTGAGAAATTTATGTTTTCTTTATTGCTCATCAAATGGGGAGAAAGTTGACATTTTATGGGGTTTGTTAACTTTTTACCAAGTATTTTACTAAGGGGAGCATATAGTTAGGGGGAGCTTAATTAATTCTGTTTTCCTTCTCTATTTACCCTATTTCTCAATGAAGTTTGTGAAGTGTTTGTCATCATCAAAATAGGGTGATTGTTAAACCATAGGTTTCCAAGTTTATACATTTAAAGTTTTGATGATTACAAAGGACCAACAAGCTCAACATGGATGCACAAGTTAGATGGCAGTGCAACAAGTCTCAAATGGTACTAGAAGACCAAGGCAACATGTAAAAGTGAAGAAGTAATTCAAATGTTCAAGTCAACAATAAAGTCAAAGATTCAAGTGAAGAAAGGACCTAAAAGACTCAAAGGATGAAGACACTTAAAGATAATTGAAGACTTGTATTCAGATTAAGTGTCATGTACTTTTAGAGTCCTAGGTTGTATGAAGTTGAGTTTATTGAGCTATATCTCTATAGTTTGCATTTAGGAACATAAACTTATGCATACAAGTCTCACACATGTCGAACATTGTAACATTGATGCTAGAAGCATGCATTAATGTGTGAGAAGTGAGAAGGAATTGATTAGAAATGATTTGGATCAAATTCGGATGCATTTTGGGTTGCTATCATCATATATCCTGATATGGATATTGTGTATCCAGATATGACATATCTGAATACGGTATCTGGATATCTCAGCCAGAATATTTGGATACAAAGCCTCACATATCCGGATATTTGTCAGGAATCACGTAATTACTTTTTAAGTATGAATCAAATCTTTTTATATCTTTTCTAAACCTACTTGGTTGCTATAAAATCATGTTTTAGGGTTTAGAAACATAAGAGAGCGTATTATTACATGCATTAGAGATAGAATCACCCAAGATCATACATTAAGCTTAAATTTGATATTCTAGAGAGAGAAAACTCTTTAATCTTCTTCTTCTTCTATTTTTCTTTGTAATTCTGAATTTGGGGAGGTTGTTATGCTTCTGTGATTGGTTCAATTGAAGTGATCATAGGGTTTAGGTTAAGAATGGTCAAGGGGTTGGTCACAGTTTTGTAAAATTCTAATTGAGTTTTGATTTCTGGTTCAAGCGGAGTGATCCTAGGGTTTAGGTTAAGTATGATCAAGTAGACCACAGGTCTTGTAAAATTCCTCTTGTAAAACGGTTCTTCAAGCACCGGTTGGAAGCTTGATGATAGTGGAATGATCGGCCTCAATCTGGATGTAGCTCTCAATGGTGGAAAGTGAACCAGGATATGTCTCGCTATTATCTTCTCTTCCCTTACTCTTTTATTTTTTGCTCAATATACTCTTTATGATTCATTGTTCTTGATCAATCTGGATGTAGCTCTCAGTGGTGGAAAGTGTACCAGGATATGTCTCGCTGTTATCTTCTCTTCCCTTACTCTTTTATTTTTCGCTCAATATATTCTTTATGATTCATTGTTCTTGATGTTTTGAATTTTTTTAGGGTTTGAGAATTTTCTCTAATATTTTTCTCTCTTAAAATGACATAATTTTATGTCATTTAAAATGACAAATACTTTTCCCTTGATTTATATCGTAAAACACATGCAAGCAAATAACGATCCAAGTTCTGCATGGTAAAAATAAATTTTCCATTAAGTATTTTTTGGACTATTTTGCATTCTTGCATTTTACAGACTATTTACAATAGCTATTTCTCCATTGTGATTGTCCAAAAGAAGGATCAAGAAATAGCTTTTATGATATTTTGTTTTTTAAACTTCTTATTTGAAAACTAATTTTTAAGCTTATAACAAAAAAATTGCGGTTTTCAAACATAAAATATAAAATTGATCAATTATTATATCATGAAACACAATGTTCCTCAAAGGCCTTATTTAATTGTTTTAGCAGGTCAACTAATTACGATTAATTGGAAAGCATACAGAAGACAAAGATATACTGCAAAACATTATCCAATCATTAACAATTGTTCAATCGAAGGTCAAATAAATCTCAAGACATTGCCAAAGTTGATCGATGAATACAAAATTTACTGCAAAACATAATTCAACAGCACCAAAAATTAAGATTTGCACAATTTTTGTCCCAGCACCTCATGCTTATTTCTTCCAAGGACTTTTCATAGCACAATATCTTCATCAATCAAAGATTTCCTTTCTTCAGCAAGGTGTCTCTGACTTCAACATCAAAACTAATTAAAAAAAATTGCTCATATGTGATATGTCTATATACTTTGTTAATAATATAGAATACAAAAATAATATAAACGGTTAACCCAATAAAGTGCAGAACAATGAACATGGAAGATCAACAAACAACATAGTCTCTATAGAAGCAGGTAAAATAAATATAATCAGCGTAGATAAAGAGAAAGCGCTGAGGGGGAAGTAGAAACTATAAATGCACAAATAATGAGTAAGATTATGCAGAAGAACAACTTGAGAAGATGAAGAAGATAAACAGACAGAAACAGAAGAAATATGTGCACAAAAGCTGATTACGAATGAAAAACACATATCCTATGTATACACGAACTAAGGAGGTTTTTTGAACTTATTTGTTATATTAAAACTTATTTTTTGAAGCTTCTCACAAAATAATCATTGGTTCATTTGTAGACCCAATAAATTAATTAATCCTAATAGACATAATAATAAATATTATTAATAAACTTAATAATTTTCGATGCAGAAAGTAGTGGTATTATTAAAGGCTTTTAACTATCCATGCAGAAAGTAATGAAATATTAATACAGCTGTTTATCATAGGGGTGTTCATCAACCGATTCAAATCGCGATGACCGAACCGAAAAACCGAAAGCCGAAAAACCAAAAACCGAAAAAAAAACCGCAAATTTTAATTGGATTGGATCGGTATTTGGATGGGTTGATGAAAACCAATCCAATCCAAACCGATCCAATATATTAATTACTCTCTACCTACTTGGGTCTTTCCCTAATCATAGCTCAAAATTTTCTAAAACCAAGACCCATTAACCCATCAACCAAACCCAAGAAAAAATCTAGTCACATCTCATCAATAAAATTTTATTTTTGTAGAGCTTCATATCTCATTGCCAAAAAAAAACTATATTATAGTTTACTAATGCTTTTGTATTTCAAAAAAAAAAAAATTACAAAGCCAATATATACAAAAAGATGTTATTTGCACAATAATTATGAAATAAATTTTAGGATTTTAAAAAAACCGAAAACCGATCCAATCCAAACCGAAAAAAATTGGATTGGATTTGAAAAAAAATCCAAACCGAATGGATGATTATATGATTAAACCGAAGGGATTGGATCAGATAATTTTTGCTTCCAAAACCGATCCAATTCAGACCGCGAACACCCCTAGTTTATCACCAAAGAAGTTTAAATTTTGAATTTAAATTATTCTCACTTATCCGGTTCAAATTTTGAATTTGAATAATTACTAAAAAAGAAAATATTTTAAAATAATTTAATTGTAAAGAAAAAATAAATATTGAAATTGAAAGCAACATATCAGCAAATTTTTCTAAGATTTTATATAGAGTAAATACATTTTTGGTACTCAACAAATTTCACGATGCCTCATTTAGTCTCTAGCAAATAAAAAGGCTATTCGCGGTCCCTAAGAAATTCAAAATGGACTATTTAGTTGAAATCGTGGTCCCTCAAATTCAAAAAAAACCCATTAGTCCCTCAAAAAGACTAAAATGAGTCCATTTTAAATTTTTTAGAAACCACGAATAGCTTTTTTATTTGCTAGGTACTAAAGCAGACATCATAAAATTTACAGAGGATCGAAAATGATATTTAGTCTTTTATATATTAAGATTACGTAGGACCCGCCTATGTTCTTGTCAATTGATGCATCGTGAAGGTGACCACGTCAACCCAGGACCAATAATGCAATTCGTATTCGTATTAATTACTCCAACGCTCCAACTATGTGTGGTAGTGGTTGTATGAAGTAATTAAAGCAAAATGGCCATCGTTCTAGTTATCCTTGTTATTTTCAATCTACTATTGTTCTTCCCTCAAATTTCCTTTGCAACTGACATCATTACCCAGTTTTGGTCACTTCCTAATGGCAGCACCTTGTGACTTGTGTGTATCCATGGATCAATGAGCAGGAGTATTAAAGTGGTTGCTTATTTTTTTGGATGTGAAAAGTTTTTTTCCATTTTAATTCAGCTTTTAATTTATATTTTTATTTAAATCCTAAAAAAAAGTTTCCTTATAGGGGGCGTTTGGTTGAGGAGAAATATTATGAATGATAGGGAAGTGTTATGTATAGGGAAATGGGTGGGAAGTGAGATTGGTAGGAAAATGTAAGAAAAAGTTGTTTGGTTGGAAAAAATTTTACAGGGAAACTTAGGTAACTTTTGTAAAGTCTATGTTTGGCTGTAAGTAACATATAAATGGGAAAATGCGTGCGAGTTTACAAAATTAACCCCGACTTTATAACTAACCTTTCTCAAAGGCTTCCTTACTTTTGATTGGCCGGCACACTATAAAAAAGAGCCATCAAAAGGGAATGTGAGGAAAAAAGAAGACAAACTTATTTGCACACCTGCATATATACACCAATTCTTCACACCTGCTTGTAAAATCCGAATTTAATATCCTCTGATCGGTATCTTACACCTGCAATGGTGGCTTTGTTATATGGGCTAATGAACCCTTTGGTCCCTTTTGGGGTTCCCTCAAATTGGTAATTCCAACATTGTCTTATGGTTTACCTCATTATGTGTCCATATTCATATCCACTTCTGTGCTATCTTTTCTGAATTATTCTGGTTTAGCTATAGTTGGTTACACTGCAGTTGCTATGGGGATTATTTCCCTTTTACCTTTTGTGTTGCTGTCTTTGATTTCATTGCCTAAAATTGATCCCAGTAGATGGCTGAGTTTGGGTCAAGAAGGGGTGAAGAAGGATTGGACTCTGTACTTCAACACCGTATTTTGGAACTTGAACTTTTGGGACACTGCAAGTACTTTAGCTGGAACAAGGGGCACGCTGGTCTTTTTTTGTGTACAGTCAGTGAGCAAATGTGGAGGTATTCCACAATACCACCTTGCAAATGGGTTTCTATGGCTGGCTAAATCAGTACATATACATAGGGAAATAGGAATGCCTTCAATCACAGTTACCTAGCTAAGTGAGAAAACCCAACACACCAAACGCTGCTTTCTTCCTTTCCCATTTGTGATTTATCTATCATTCTGTTCAGATTCCTTCAACCAAACAGTCCCGTAGGTTTATCCGGTGCATTGAAGATTTGTTCCTATCCATAGGTTAGGTAACTCCAAAAACCGTTATTTGGGAATATAAAACAAAGTATATTCTTTATTAAATTTGAAAAAAAAAAATATAATTGATTTTTCTTATTTTCTCAACTTCTAATGATTATTGTTGAAGTTTCACTTTTTCCTATTCTTAATAAAAGAGTATGTAAATGAGTACACACGCATGTAGTACCGAAGATATATTCATGAGAATATGACACAAAACTGAATTTTTGTTTGGTAGTAAATTGTCAAGAAATGAGAACAATATGACTCAATAGATAATATCGAATAATATCGAATAGGCTTACCAAAAAAAAAAGATAATATCGAATAGAACACTGTTTCAAAATTTAACAAACAACGGACCTTTTTTCAAAAAAAAAGGTGTAATTAATTCAATATAAACAAATAAAATATTTGTGAATCAAGATTAGCTTAATTTGAAAAAATAAATTATGTGCATTTATAAGCATCATTTGAAATTATCGCTAAAACATGTGACATGTCCCTTGATTTAAAACATGGCTTTTATATCTTAAAATTTCTATAATGAAAATAATTTTGAAAAATATAGATGAATCACTTCGCGTCTTTTCAGCCTTAAATTGTGCTTAAACGAGTGCATGCGAGAAGTAGAAAGTGCAAATGACCAAAAGGTTCGTCCTTCGGAATAGTAACGTGTTATGCATAGATGGGTATGATATGGATTGCTCTATGAGAGGAGAAAAATTTCGGTCTATAGACCACTAAACTCGGTTTTTTTATTTATTAAAAGGTGCTTCTTTTTAAAAAGGAAAAAATTTTATTAAAAAGGAAAATGTAAGCCTTTTGTCCTCTGATTTATGTAGGAGAGCCATGTAAATACTACATAGCATCGGTTAGAACAACACGAAAGTATAATAAAAAAACTGTATAATATACGCAAAAGAGCTATATGATATACACGATTTATGGTTCTTTTATTAAGGAGTGAATTAAAAAAAAGTTATGAAATTATAATCGTTAATAGAAAAATTAACAACTGAAATTATGATAAAATACTTGCCTACATAAGATAAATTATAAAATTATTCAAAACTTTTCAGATTTTCCTAAGTGTCGCGGATTAAAATAATAGATACTGTAGTACATTCTATATTTGTTTATTAATTGGATTATGTTCGAATATTCAAGTGTGATAAGTTCATCATTGGTTAATAATATACTAAATGAAGAACATGCAAGAGGGTAAATTCATAAACTCAATGTGTTAAGATTTTGGGTTAAGACATTGGGTTGTGATATGATGTCGGACTCACTTGATGTGATTGGTCTAACTTAATCTATTGGTGGTGGTTCTCTTCCATGGACTCCTCTAGACTCGCATGATATTATTTGGCTAGAAACGGATTGAGTATTTGAGCCACTGTAGTCTGTACTAAGTTGAAAGAGATGATAACAATGTTTGAGTTAGTAATGAGTTAAATAAAGAGCATAGAACAGAGTGAACCGATAATCCGAATGTCTTTAAGATTTTGGGATGTAACAGGATATCGAATTCACTTGACGTGACTGATCTAACTTATCAGATTAATTGATAATTGCTCTAAATAAAGAGCATATAAGAGGATAAATCCAATAAGGTTTGTGGTTATGATACGGTTGTTGAACTCACCTAGGCTAGTTGGTCTAACTAAACCCAATGATGACGGTGCCCGTCACAGCTCCTCCTAGACCGAAATATATTAAAGAAATGCAATTACTTCTCCAAAAGGCAAAGTCAGAGCCGCCGAGAACTTTGCCCTCGTGAACAATAATGTTATAACAACTCTGCTACCAAATCTCCATGTATATCTTCAACTTATGTCGCATATGCATTATGCAGTAGTTAACGCAAAATGGCCATTATGACTGCTATGCTTGTTGTTTCCAAGCTACTATATTTCTTCTTTCACATTTCCTATGCATCTGATACCATTACCCAGTTTCAGTCACTTCCTGATAATGGCAGCACCTTGGTTTCTAAGGATGGAACCTTTGAGTTGGGCTACTTCAATCCTGGTAGTTCCTCGAACCGCTATGTTGGAATATGGTACAAAAACATCCCCGTTAGAACGGTTGTTTGGGTTGCCAACCGTGACAACCCTATCAAAGACAACTCGAGCAAGTTAATCATAAACAAAGAGGGAAACCTTGTGCTTTTAAGCAAGAATAAGACTTTACTGTGGTCAACAAACTCCACAACAGAGGCTCTGAGTCCCATTGTGCAGCTCTTGGAAACTGGAAATTTAGTACTTCGAGATGAGAAGGACAACAACAACGAACCAGGTTTTCTGTGGCAGAGCTTTGACCATCCTTGTGATACAATATTACCAGGGATGAAGATTGGTTGGGACCTAAAAACTGGTCTCAATCGGCGTCTTACTGCTTGGAAAAATTGGGATGACCCCTCTTCAGGAGACTTTACATTAGGTTTTACGCTTGGAAGCAATTCTGAATTGCTTATTTGCAAGGGATTGGCAGAGTACTACAGGACTGGCCTTGTGAATAGCCCAGTTGGAGTATTCGGATTGAGGGGTAATCCAATCTACACTAACAAATATGTTAGCAATGAAGATGAAGTGCTTTTCTCATACACACTCAAGAATAGTTCTGTGATTTCTATTATTGTTTTGAATCAAACCCTTCAACTTCGTCAACGCCTCGTATGGATTCCTGACACCAGAATTTGGAGAACTTACCAATCCTGGCCACAAGACAGTTGTGATATTTATAATACTTGCGGCCCAAATGGAAATTGTATCATTTCTGAAACGCGAATTTGCCAATGTTTACAAGGATTTGAGCCAAAATCACCCCAAGAATGGAATGCAATGGACTGGACACAAGGATGTGTGCGCCGCAATTCATGGAGATGCGGAGTCAAAAATAAAGATGGGTTTCAGAGATTTAGTAGAATGAAATTGCCAGATATTCCAAATTCTTGGGTTAATAAAAGTATGGTACTCGAAGATTGCAAGGCCAAATGCTTGGAAAACTGTTCCTGCACAGCTTATGCGAGCCCGGACACAAGTGGAGCAGGTATTGGTTGTTCCATGTGGTTTGGTGATCTCTTTGATTTGAGAATTTCAGAAGGTGGGCAAGATCTATATGTTCGAATGGCTGTTGTAGATATGGGTAAAGGTATGGTTAATTTTCTTCTAACTTTCTATTATATTAATTAGAGGGGCATTGCTTTTATTCAGGAATCTCATCTGCTTCATTTCTTTGTCAAGATGGAAATGCAGAGGCTAAACATGGGCGTCAGAAAAAGGTAGTCTTGGTGGTTACAATCACTGTTTCATTTGTCCTTGTGATTCTATTGGCATTCTCCTACATCTACGTGACCAAAATGAAGTACACAGGTAATTTCCTTTCAATTTTATTAGAATACAAATTTTCAACCTCTATTTTTACTGTTTGGCTTGTTTAAGGCCTTTGGGTATGTTCGTTCGTTGTTAAGTACAACGAACCTGATGGATCTGAATATATTTCATCCACGGTAGTGACATTAAATAATATTATGATAAGATCACATGAACAATTAAAAAAGTTGCGTTACTTTATAAAATTTTAGAAGATAAACAAAGAAAAAATAAAAAATTGGGTAAAATTCTCATTTACACAGTTTATATATGTCCTGTATATAGAAGACTTTTCTACTTATTTGAAAAATAAAAAGATAAATTCAAACCAGTGTAACTACAGAAAAATGAATGAATAAAGATTATGATAATTACAATCAAAGGCCGTGATTTAGGGAAGTGATTAAAAGGTGATATTTAAAGAAATACTAGATATTATTGCCAACAATATAACGAAATGAATATATATATATATATATATATATATATATATATATATATATATATATATATATATATATAGGGAAAAACATTTCTCCGACAACTTTAGATAAATTTATTTCCGGTTATCACGAAACTACGTTGTTTTATTTATTTATTTTTTTATATTAATTGATTCACTTTTGAATGTTATGATTCCCTTTTTTTCTCTCTTCCTTTATCACCATTGATCAATCTTTGTACGCTTATGATTTAGTAGCCGAAGATAAAATTATCTCAAGTAGTTTAAAAAACAATAAGCCCATATATATATATTGTTTTTGAACTGTAAGCTTCATCTGTATTTTTGTGTGTCTAAATGTATACAGAGTTAAATTTTTAGAATATGATTTTACTGTTCAATAAACCCACAAATCTGCGCTGTTTTCATTCAAAATTTCTCAATGGATTAGTTATGAGTGCAGCTGTATAAAATTATATCTTTCAAAACAGTGTTTTTCTTTTTTTTAATGACATTGATCTTATTTAATAAATCAAAGAGGAAGCAGACAAAATCATGCCGACACGAGAGCAAGATGAACGCGGACAAGAAGATTTGGAGCTTCCTTTGTTTGATCTTGCCGCAATAATTCATGCTACCAATAACTTCTCAACCGACAATAAGCTCGGGGAAGGTGGTTTTGGGCCTGTATACAAGGTAAATTTGCAACATGCCTATTAATAAGGCTAAAGTAAACATGTATATGAATCTTATCATCGGTCAAATTGTTCCTAAATATTAAATCTAGGGTACATTGCGAGATGGACAAGAGATTGCAGTCAAAAGGCTTTCAAGGAGTTCTGGACAAGGATTGAAAGAATTTAAGAATGAAGTGATGTTGTGTGCCAAACTTCAGCACCGAAATCTTGTTAAGGTTCTTGGTTGTTGCATTGAAGGAGATGAGAAAATGTTACTCTATGAGTACATGCCCAACAAAAGCCTCGATTCATTTCTTTTCGGTCAAGTATTTTTTGCAAAGCATAATTAGTATAATAAATGTTTGATTTGTTTTACAGGTTATTTTGGAAAAGAAAAGACTAATCTAACTTATTGGACATTCTTGCAGATTCAGCTCGAAGTAAACTTCTAGATTGGTCGAAGCGCTTTAACATCTTGTGTGCAATTGCTCGGGGGCTTCTTTATCTTCATCAAGATTCGAGATTAAGGATCATACACCGGGATCTAAAAGCAAGTAATATTTTACTAGACAATAATATGAACCCAAAAATTTCAGATTTCGGCATGGCCAAAATGTGTGGAGCTGATCAAATCGATGGGAATACAAACAGGATTGTTGGGACATAGTAAGTATATTAAAAGTTGCTAAAATTTTACTATGATTAATTGAACAGCAATTTAATTCTTGTACGGTTCCTTTCAGCGGTTATATGGCACCTGAATATGCCATCGATGGATTTTTCTCTGTAAAATCGGATGTATTCAGCTTTGGCGTATTATTGCTAGAAATTGTAAGCGGAAAGAAAAATGGAGCACTTGCCTACGAGGCCGACGACCGTAATCTTATTGGGCATGTGAGTAACACCTAAAATTGAAAAAAATAAATTAATATGAAATATTCCTATAATAAAACAGCAGATAACAATTGTATTGAATTATTGTAGGCATGGAGATTGTGGACAGAGGGCACTGCAGAGCAATTGATTGATGCTTATTTGGTAGATTCATGTATTGTATCTGAAGCTTTAAGCTGCATTCAAATTGGTCTTTTATGTCTGCAACATCATCCTGATGATAGGCCGAACATGACATCTGTGGTTGTGATGTTGAGCAGTGAAAATGCTTTACCTCAACCAAAGGAACCTGGTTTCTTAATCAGAAAGGCTTCAATTCAAGGAGAACATTCTTCTTCAGGCAATGAAGTAACTATCTCACAACTAAATGCCAGATAGTGAAGTTAATTTATTTCTAACATTTTTTGTTGAATTATGTAAATTGTACTTGGAACTTAAACTGCCCATTAGTCATTATAGTTAGTTGTGAAATATGAATAGGTTTTATATTTTTTTAAACAACGATCTCGTCGAAGTTAGTTTCGAGCCTGCATATACGGTAAATATGCAACCTAGCTATTAATAAGCCAAAACAAGACAAAGAATAAAAATAAAATAATTAATATTCACATTCTCTATTTTTGTTTTGGGCTAATATATTCTCCTACAACAAGAGATATTTTGTCTCCTCCATAAAGAATGGAGGGATCTACCCTTTAAAAAAATGAAAAAAAAGGCTGGGAACGATTTTTGATAGGTCAACAGGGGGTGTTTTTCTCTTGCAACATATCATTTTTATTATTTATGACCTACCAAATTTTCCCTAACTATGAAATATAGGCAGCAGCCAAAGAAAAATAAAGTAAATGATCTGGACCTCCTACTTACGAGATAAAGACTCGATCTAATAAAGGCCCAAGAGCCCAGACACTCCTTGTGACTTAGCCGTCAAGGAAAACTCATCTTGTGTAGAAAGCATGGGATCTCGCTAACTTGGCCAACAAGTCAAACGTGACTTAACATGAAAGGAACCATCATTGTCGAGATCAACAGCTCAGACAAGTTGGCCACCACCAGGAGGCCACCACCAGGAACCAATAAATGAATGGCAACTCTTGCTTGCTACTATATCTACTGAATCTACTACTGAGATAGGCTTGCCCACCACGGAATAGCCTATGAGAGGCCACCCCTCTCCTCCAATAAATGTGAATGTCGTCCTATGAAATATGGTGACAAACAAGGCGCTCAAGCACTATAAATACTGAGGTTTTTAGCCCAAGTATGATATCCCTCTTTGAATACTTGAACCTCTTCGAATACTGAACTAACTTGAGCGTCAGATTGCCTTTACAGGTACCCCCTCAATGTTATGGGACTTCCGCTGGATATGTCTCTGTTGGGAGTTCCAGTCGGGTTTTGCCGTGGAGTCATCTCAACCATGGGAGAGGCGCTAGGAAGGTTCTCGAGAGTTATATGATGGGGTCCTTGAATGAATCATTGTGTGGATGTTCTTGGATGTGAGCCTAGTGATTGATGTGATTTTGTATGTTATATTATTCATATGTTTATCATAACATACACATTGAGTGAGCTAGTGGGTGGAGTGACCCTCCAGGACCCTTGGTTTACTAAGATATATATGTATATCTCACCCCACGTTTCAGGACATCATTTCAGATACTACTGATCATACTGGAGCATCGGGCAAGAGGCCTGCTTAGAGGCGAAGATGGATATATGGAGTGCATATGGACTATATATATAGCATTTTGGATGGATTTCATTTGATGCACATTATAGAATTACTTTGTATCATGGACTTAGATTATGAACATGGTATTACATGAGGTTGTACTTGCCATGCATTGGTTGATCATAGTTAGTTCTATGTCAATTGATCATGGTTTATATTTTGGGTTTGTATTTATGTATGTGTGTGTGTGTGTGTGTGTGTGTGTGTGTGTGTGTGTGTGTGTTGTACTTGCCATGCATTGGTTGATCATAGTTAGTTCTATGTCAATTGATCATGGTTTATATTTTGGGTTTGTATTTATGTATATGTGTGTGTGTGTGTGTGTGTGTTGGTTTATATTTTGGGTTTGTATTTATGTATATTTGTGTGTGTGTGTGTGTGTGACATGACATTTTGAGTTATTGGTGAGCATGGGAGATACTCATTGCCACTTTTGGTTATTTTTGAGATATTAGTATTGTGGATTATGTAAAAAAATTATCATTTGAGGTATCGTGGATATGTAATCATATGGATAATGTAAATGATGTACCTATGGAAGGATATATGCATGATGGAAGGGCTTTAGCATATTTTAGATGGTGGATGATAATTAATTAGGTACATGATGGAAAAATTGCCAATTGTTGAAAATATAAATATAGGGTTGCCAATTTTTTGATCCTATATGGTAGAAATGGATCTCTTGGCCTTCGTGGAAGTTATAGATTTTTTTTTTAGCTTTCCAATGAGACCAAGATTGTGTTAATAGGATTAGTATAGCTTAAGTTATGGGTGGAATACCAAAGTATGTTGAAATTCCCTGTTTTGATGTCTATCTCTATACATGCGACGTTTTTGGCACCGTGGAGGCGCGAAAAGTGCCGCCAAATAGTGGGTAAAAGCATCCTTGGCGCTTCTGGCGCTAGGTTGGCACTATTGGCACCATAACACTACTTCGTGGTGATCTTGGCGCCGGGCTGGCGCTATCAGCACTGGGCCCCTGCAAGTTCAGCACCATTTTCTTAGATAAATCATAACTTGAGCTACAGTGCTCCAAATTGAACGCAATTTGAACCCACGCGAAGCTAGCGAAGAAATCTATAACATAGTAAGAGATGAGAATCATAGAAAAAGTATAAAATTCCTAAGGAAATAAAAGTGAAGGCATTGAGTGTTAAGCCTTGTTGGTTTATGGGAACCACTTAGCAACCTTAGATAGGTGTTATATGATAGTTAAGCATTAGAAATTATATTCTGCATTTAGTTTTAGTTATGATCACAGTTTTGTATAGTTGCGTAATACGTTAGTTTTAAATCACCAATGTTATAAAAACGAAAAAGTTCCCACGTATTTTTAAATAAACCGTTGTTGGGTGGTTTGCTGATGGTGGAAATATGTATTCTGATAAGGGACGTTCCTCTGTTTTAATTAAGTCAATGGAAAACAGAGTTATTCCCTTGCTTCCAACCCAAGTGCGCAAGTGCACGCATCAAGTAATAATGGGTGTATTAAGGCCCAGATTATCGTTCCCACGAGGATAAAGCTCTAAATAATGTCTTAAACTATTTTATAAAGAATGAAAATGAGAAGAAAAGTTAGTTGTTGAACTGTCTGGTCAGATGTTCCTTACTGTCTTGACAACGTTCTTCAGGAACAGTAAGTTCAGTCTGATGGCAAACAATTGCTCGCTGCGTTATGTATGTGATCCTTCCTGTTTAGAAAAAGGTGAGAAAAAATCATTGGAGTTTGATAGATACAAGATTAAAAAAAGTAAAAATAAAACAGTAATGATAACTATAATCAAGAGACAACAAAGTGGATGGTTTGAAAAACGGTTTAACAGAAAGAACGGATTCACTGCTACATTCTTAAATATTTATCTCCTCTGTTCAAGACTTAACACTTTTTGGATTTGTCCCAGTTTCTTATCTACCAACTTTGATTCCTCAGCTCATGGACTAGATGGCTCACAAGTTTCTATATTCCTACGGCTCCCTTGACTCTAACAGGTACTTAGTACAGAACCTTAAAATGGACGAAGTGGCCCCTTATTCCTAAGGTGACCAATAGTGCTTTTGGCAGGACACTACCTTCCCCCACTGGCTAAGCTGTCTGAAATCCCTTCCTTATGGAAGTTCCTTTCTCAGTATGTGTTCAATTTCCATTGATACACAATGAATATAGCTCACTTAGCCAGAGAAATACAAAAAGCTTCGGTCAAGAGTTTTGAAAATAATTCTTTAAGAGTTTTGCAGCTTATCCGTTCCACAGATATTTCAGCCCATGGCTGATACTTTAAACATAATTATTCTAAACTGAAGTCCCATAGACCCGAGATTCAGTTCAGAGATAACGATTGGAAAGAAAAGAAGAAACACTTATATTGAAATCAAACAAGAAAGATTACAACAAAGTACAAAATGGAGAAGATGGTTTGATGCTTGTGGGGAGTCTTAATGGATGATACAGAGTAAGGAAGAAGGGTTGTCACTTAACTATAGTTAAAACTATACAAAATTAAACTACTAACTAATACTAGGTGATCTCTTCTTTTAGGACTTCAATGCCTCCAGAATCCGATGATGTTTTTTTATTTAGGACGTCCTATTTATAGGCAGAAGAGGAATGGAAATCTTGTAAATCCTTTGGCGTGAGTTTCTTAATGAAGGGACGGGGCGGTGGCAACAGTGTTTAGAAGCTTTGCAAAATGCTTGATGGGACAGTATTTGTTGATGATTAGCCATTTTGTGCAGTCCCCCCATGCCTTGCTTTCTTCTTGGCCAATGAAAACTCTTGATTCTCTGCTCTTCACGTTTCCTGGTGCTTGAGTGGTGCACCGCCTTGCTTTTTAGAAGACGTTGTTTCCACGTTTCCTGCAAAATGAGCAGAGCATTAAATGAAGGTAGCAGGTGCATTAAATGCTATCAATCTGTCCCCCTTTTAATATGTTTTCAAAGGATTACGTCATCTTCCGTTCCCCTACTGTGTTTTTGTCACAAATGTGTAAAACAAGTGATTTTCATGCTGAAGTTGCTCATCAGATGAGGGAACGTCAGGTATTTTGCCATCAAAATGGGCTTAGTTGGGAACGAATTTACGTTCCATCAACCGCTGTAATTGTAACTACATTTAATATCATAATCAATGATAACACACCAGTCTGGTAACAGGGTTTTACAATGAACAAGTAGTCCAATTGCAGTTTTGGAAAACTAGATGTACCTCAAGTAGGTAAAACATCAAATTGTATATTTGTGTTTTATTGATTTATGAGAACCACTTAGCAACTTTAAATATATGTTGTGTAATGTTAAGCAATAGTATTTATGATTCCGCAATAGTTTTAAGTTACGATTATATTTTTGACAAAATGTTGGATATAGACGTTTTATAAACGTAAGAATATTATAAACAATATTAAAAAAAAACATTTTACCGTATTTATAAATGAACTGTTGTGATTGTAACTGCGTTTAATATGATAATTGATTATAACATTACCGGATGCATATGGGGTGTTACACATATTACAGGACATGGGGATAACATGTCTACTTTGATATGCATCACAATGCAAACACACAATTACATCTGCATTATAGATTGTTACCTCATTACACAATTACATCTGCATTATAGCATTTGATCAAATACGGTGCTTCTACTCATACAATCGCAGAGTATCAGCCCGTTTGATTTAAGGTCATAGGATCAATCAATCTAACCATCAAATCTGATGATTAATCCCTTTCCATAATCGCAATCGCGAACCTCAGATTGAATATCCACGATCGCACGATATCAATCTGAGTTGAGAAGGGAAACAAAACTGATTTAAAATAAAGCGCAGACCCTCAAGACTAATCCATGGAATCTGTTACCCTTAGGTTGATTAAAAGGTTCTTAGCCTCGCATGGCTAAGGTAAACATGATTAAAATAAAATAAAAAGAAGAAGAAGAAAAAGATGAAGAACGCTCCAGAGAAAGTGCTTTGATCCCAAAATACGAAAATTCAGAATGAATCCAATGTTTCCTACTTTTCCGTCATATACCCCTACCCAAAGCGGGTTAGGGTTCAGTTCTGACCGGCCCATATGTCTAAAATACGAAATAAAATAAATAAAATAAAATAAAACTTCAGCAAAACGTGTCCGACTTGGCGCAAGAAATATACTAGCTTCCAATCCGACTTGGGCTTCGAGCTCTTCATAAGAATTGTAGCCCTATGTGTTATCTGAAAAACCCAACAAGAACGGAGTCAATCCGACAACTGTGGACCAAGATATGGCCAAAATACAGAAGTAACATAAAGCTGAAAAATTCTGACAAAAATAAATTAAACCCAATCAAAAACTAAAAATGTAAATTAACTCAAAACATCATTATTTTATTCAAATAAATCCTAAAAATACTAATCAAGAGTAACAAATAAGTGTAATAAAATATGAGTTATCAAATTTCCCCACTCTTATCTTTTTGCACTCCTGGGCAAAAACTAGAATAGAAAAAGAAAGCAAAGAAATAAGAAAAGAGTGAAGATCAACCTATCTTTCCTAATAATTAGCAAGTATACAAAAGATAACAAAAATCACAAGTCTTGAACAGATAAAACAACCAGGACAAAAATTCCTTAATCTCAAATCACAAGACCTGCCAATTTCAACTACAACTGCTAACTACACAAAAATGGTTCCTCACAGGATGCCCTCAATTTTCTCTCAAGTGTATCAGTTAATTTAGTATATCAGCAGTAGGTGATCAGTTACTGATGGATGAGTGTGAGAAGATGGGACGATTTAGGTCAAGACGTGGGAGAGAGGGAAAAGAAAAGGGTGCAGTTGTCTTAATGGTTGAGGAGACGGTTGCTTTTTTCTGCGCGCGTTTCCAAGAATTGCAATGAATGCAAATTGGATATGGCTGCGTGTCTTTTTAAGTGACTCAGCAGGGACAGGTGTCCCAGTCACTCTTATCTCCTAACTCAGGGAACGTTCCCTTTGTCTTTTCCTAACTAATAAATAAATAACTAACTGAAATAAATAATAAGAAAATATGCAATAGTGAGTACTAAATAAGAAAAAGGGGACGTACTAACCTATCACCTATTATTTAATAAATCTAAATGAACAAAACATACAATTATATATATATATATATATATATTGTTTTTTTTTTATATTTTGGGATTGTATGGTCAGAGACCACCCCAAAACTACGTTCCTGGAACGGAACGTACTTTATTTGGACTTTTCGGAGAGGAACATCAGACGTTCCCTCCTTTTTGGGAGTTGTGTGGTTATGGATAACCACCCCAAAACTTTGCTCTTTGTCAGAGAACAAATGTATCTACTGGGTTGCCTCCCAGTCAGCGCTTAGTTTAATGTCTTTAGCTAGACATGGTACTTACCTCATAGGTCTCTGGAGAATTGGTTGAGGGAACTTCAGTGTCCCCTGGTAGTGATCCTGGTGCTCTTGTTTGAAGGTTGGCAACAATCTGTCCCAGATGGGACTCAATGTTCCTGACCACTGCATCATTCCTGGTGACATATTCCTTGACATAATTTTCCAGGGTGTTGATGTGTTGGTCATCTCTGTGGAACGGAACGTAGTTGTTTCTTCTTTGTTCAAACGTTCCACTGCTGCTACCTTGCTGATACTGCTGCTGATTGTTGTTGAATGGTCTCTGGTTAATGGGTGGCCTCCATTGGGTGTTGTGGTTCTGATCCTTAATGATAGTTCCTCCAGGGCATGAATGTGTGTTTCGTCCTGCTTGTTGATTGTCTCTGGTGAAGTTCTTATTGCCAAAATTTTCTGCATAATACACCAATGCAGTGGATGGGCAGTCTGTTAAGTCATGAAGGTCACCACAGGCTGAACATGGTTCTGTTTCAGTTGCTGTGAGTTGAAAGACTTCCATCCTTGGTGCTTCTTGGTCGGCTTTTAGGTTCTTCACCTCATTCATGAGTGATGCCAGCTGGGCTTCCATGGCAGTTTGTTTATCTAGTTCTAGCATGCCTGGCTTCCTCACTGGGCTCACTCTGTCTATTGGCCATTGGAGACATCTTTCAGCAGTCCCTTCTATGATTTCATATCTTGATTCAAGTGTTCCTGTAAAGAAATATCCTCCTGCAGCAAAATCTAAGTGAGACTGAGAAGTATGATCAAGTCCTTTAAAGAAAGATTGTAACACTCCCCAACTTTCTACCCCATGGTTTGGACATTTTCTTATGATGTCCTTGTATCTCTCCCATGCTTCATAGAGATTTTCTCCATAAAACATTCTGAAATTAGAGATTTCTGCTCTAACATCTGCTTGTCGAAACATTGGAAGAAACCTCTCTATGAACTTGTTAGAGAGTTCTTTCCATGTGTGGATTGATCCAGGGGTGAGAGTTTTCATCCATGTTTTAGCTTTTAAGCCTAAGGAGTGAGGGAACAACCTCATTCTCATGCTCTCTTCTGTTACACCCTCAACTTTAAAATTGTCACAGATATCTTGGAATGTGGTGAGGTGTGTGTAAGGATCTTTTGCAGGGAGTCCATTGAAGACCCCTGCTTCCCTAATCATGTGAAACATGATAGGTTTTAATTCAAAATTGGGTGCTACAGGACGGAGGATTACTCCCCTGTCTGGTCTGTTCCTCAAAGGAGCAGCCAAAGTTCTAGAAGTTCTGTTCAGGGAGAACCTCTTCATTGTTATTATTGTGATCAGCCATGTTTTCAGGAAATCTTTCTCTGAGGTTCCTTCTTCTCTTATGGAGTGTGCGTTCTGGCTCAGGATCAAAGAGAAACTCAGGTACTTCAATGGAGTGGTTAGAGTCTGTTTCAAACTCTTCACTCATAAACCAATATCACAGGGTATATATATGTGCACAGCAGATTCAGTGATAAAGAGAGAAGAAAAAAAAATATATGTAAAGTCAGATATACAGTATATGTGTTAGAAAACAATGATAAGAACAACAGTTAGTGTTTTTGTCCCCGGCAACGGCGCCAAAAACTTGTTGGATGGTTTGCTGATGGTGGATAAATATAAGTTCTGATAGGGGACGTTCCTCTGTTCTTGCAGAACACAGATTCGTCCCTTAGATCCAACCCAAGTGCGCAAGTGCACGCATCAAGTAATAAAGGGAGTATTAATGCCCAAATTATCGTTCCCACGAGGATAGAGTGCTAATTATTGTTTTATCACTGTTTATAAAGAGTGAAAATGAGAATAAAAGTTAGTAAATGAACTGTCGGGTCAAACGTTCCCTACTGTCTTGACAACGTTCCTCAGGAACAGTAGGTTCAATCTGATGGCAAACAGTTGCTCGCTGCGTTATGTATGTGATCCTTCCTTTTTAGAAGAAAGTGAGATAACAATCATTGGAGTTTTTATAAGTACTAAATAAGATAAGATAAAACTACTAAAACAGAAATAACTATAATCAAGAGACAACAGGGTGGTGGTTAAAACAGTTTAACAGAAGGAACGGATTCACTGCTTCACTTTTAAAGGGGTTGTTTTCTCTGCTCAAGGCTTAACACCTTTTGGCTTTGTCCCAGTTTCTTTGCCTGCCAACTCTGATTCCTCAGCTCATGATCTAAATGGCTCACAAGTTTCCATATTCCTATGGTTCCCTTGACTCCAACAGGTACTTAGTTCAGAACCTTAAAATGGACGAGTTGGCCCCTTATTCCTAAGGTGACCAGTAGCATTTTTGTCATGACATCTACCTTCCCCCAATGGCTAAGCTGTCTGAAATCCCTTCCTTATGGAAGTTCCTTTCTCAGTGTGTACCCAATATCCATTGGCGCACAATGAATATAGCTTACTTAGCCAAAGAAATACAAAAAGCTTCGGTCAAGAGTTTGAAAACAGTTATTTAAGAGTTTCACAGTTTACCCGTTCCACAGATAGTTCAGCTCATGGTTGATAGTTTAAACTTAATTATTCTCAACTGAGATCACATAGACCCGAGATTCAGTCAAGAGATAATGATTGGAACGAAGAGAAAAACACTTATATTAAATTAAAAGACAGTTTACAAAAAGAAACAGAAAATGGAGAAATATGGGTATTTGCTCGTGAGGAGTCTTGATGGTTGTTTACAGAGAAGAGAAAAAGGGTTGTCACTTAACTACAGTTACAACTTAAAATTAAACTACGTTACTGACTAATACTACTACTAGGTGATCTTCTTCCTTCAGGACTTTAATCCCTCTAGAATCCGATGATGTTTTTGTATGAGGGTGGTCCTATTTATAGATGGAAGGAGAGTGGCAAGCTTGTAAATCCTTTGGAGCAAGTTGCTTGAATGAGGGGACGGGTCGGTGGCAGCAGAGTATGGAAGCTGCGCAAATTGCTGGATGGAACAAGGTTTGGTGATCATTAGCCATAGTTTGCAGGTCTTCCCATATTTTGCTTCTGTTTTCAGCTAATGAGAACTCTTGATTCCCTGCTCTTCACGTTTCCAGCTGCTCAGTTGGTGCACCGAGGGAGCAGGTGCATTAAATGCGTCTCAGTTCGTTCCCCTTTTAATATATTTTAAAGGAATACGTTACCATTCGTTCCCCCACTGTGTTTTTGTCACAAATGTGTAAAACAAGTGATTTTCATGCTGAAGTTGCTCATCAGATGAGGGAATGTATGGTATTTTGCCATCAAAATGGGCTTAGATGGGAACGAATTTACGTCTCATCACCTTTGCAGCTGCCTTTAAAGCTTCCATTGAAAGATTGTCAACTGCAAAAATGAAAACGAGTTCAGGTTCCAACATCAAAAACACAAATTATTCGTTAGAAAGCAGAGAGAACAACTCCCCGACAAATGTCCACACCTCCATAACTTACCAATCTCCTGGTCGGCCACAACCCAAAAGATGTTCTCAGTTTTACAAACCACTCGACCACACGCTTTTCCTCAAAAGACAACACATCATACCTGAAGGAATAATAGCCGGCGGGGGCTTCATAATGCTTTTTGGTCCAATACAACTCGATTCGGCTCTCCCCACTTTCCGGATCGACAAAGAAAGGAATCTCTCCCTCACCCAAGACGAGTTCCACCCAAAAAAAGTTCTCTCGCCAATTCTTATATAAGTTGGCGTATGTAGAAAAAAATGGCCCCCATCTTTGTTCCCGCCTTCAGAGATACCCAACCTAGTCTTCTACCAGACGGTGACACTTGAAAACAAAAGAAGAAGAGCGGAAGAGAACACGCCTAACTAAAATACTGGAAAATTATTTCGAACACCCTTACAAAGGCCCAGGCTTTCGGATGTAGTTGAGATGGCGCAACCCGCAAATGACGTAAGACATCTATCTCAAACTCGGTGAATGGTAGCCTAACTTTTTGGTCCATAAAATGGTTTTTATACATAGCGAATCGCAACTTCGCAATCCCTCTTAGACTCAGTCACTATCCGCAGCTGCCACCGCCCTTCCTCGGAACCGTCCTTAGTAAGGTCGAAATCCCCTTCCACCTCATAAGAAGTGTCCAAAACCGATTGGTTTTGGTAACAAGAAGAAGCTGAAGCAACATCTTTTTCCACCCAGCCCCGAGCAGCAAGACGATCCAAAGTTTCTTCTCCCGCCATTCCATGTTACCACGCTCCAACTACCAAACCTGGGAGAAGGAAGAAAGAGGGTCAGACGCCAAAGCATTTAAACCGACTACCAAGGGCGTCACCACCTCAGGATGACCACCCTTGCCCGCCTAGGACGCTGTTGCTCTCCTAAGACAACAACCCAACTCCTTATTTCTCCCAAATAGCCAGTCCCCCACTTCCACATCTCCAGCATGTCGCCCCCCAATAAAAAGGAGATATATATACACATATATATATATGGGTCAGGATCATTTTACACCAGTGTAAGTTACACTCTCAATCTTGTCCGTTGATTCCATTTATATCTAACGGCTCAAATTTTTTAGTAATGTTAACCATTGAATACAAGTGGATCAATGGGCAAGATTGAGTGTAAGACTTCTAACTCTTACACCAGTGTAAGAATATCCTGCCCCTATATATATATATATATATATATATATATATATATATATATATATATATATATTTTGTGAACAAGCCACTTCGCATACCTGAAGAATCTGAAGCCTCCGATGACGAAGAAGTATAATAATCTGAGTAAGTTAGAGGCGATGGCCACCAAGGGGGCGACACCTTGTACAATCCCTGGTCCTTAGCAATCGCATCCCACACACCGTAACGAGTAAGCTTGGCATCCTCCGGGTGATACCTACCTAACCGATTATCAGTAGACTCGTCATACTTACGACGGTGGTAAGAGGAAGACACCGGTAGGATGTACTTGCCGGCCGAGCCCCGGGCAACCGGCGGGGTGGAAGACGGATAGATTACTTTTAAAAGGCGAGGCTGGTAAGACAACTCTAGAGGATGGTACCGAGGCTCTTGATTTATGCTGCATAAGGGACGGATAAGGCGCCCTACACCAAACCTAGACCGACGCCGACAAGTCCGATGACGACCACAGAGATGAGGTGTTCGCATAGAACGACCCATAGAACCAAGACGCCACAAACGAGAGGTAGCACGGTTGCCCCTCCCATAGCCACCACGAGAGCCAAATCTTACAGATTCCCCAAGATAAGGAACCACAAGCCCCAAAGCCCTCTCAGGCAAGAGATTGTGAATCTCTTCTTCAGTGAAGCCCAAGAGTTCAAGAACCCTACCATGAGATAAGGTTTCGACCCCAGGGACTGGAAGACGCTCTCCACCAACACTGCCACCAGTATAACCGTGGCAGCTAGCAAGGAAAGTCCGCATAGCCTCACCAACACCACCGTCGTCATCAAACTCCTCTTCTTTCACAATCACCCCCAATTCAACATTCCCCCTAGTCATCCCAAACAAAGAGAAGACCCACGCAACAAGAAAATGCGAAAAGTTTTAGGAAGCAAATTACCTGAGTAAGCACGAAACGGAACCCAAAGAAGGAGAGAACGAATTCTGCACGTCGCAGAGAGCAGGACCCTAAACTCAAAAGGAAGGAGACGAAGAAGGAAGCAATGTCGCAAAGGAGGTAAGAATTTTGAAAATGGGGGAATTGCCTGAGAAATCCCCATTTAAATAGAAGTCTCGTAAAGATATGGAACCGTCAGATCTTTCTAACCGCCTAAGGAACAACGGACCAGATTAAGGGTCTAACTGTAATTTGACCAGGAAAAGACAATTCCCCGTATCGCATTAAATGTGACACCACTCACGATGCAAAATAGCTGCACGTAAAAGAGCAATCATGGCATTTTCCATCATTACAAATAATGGGAAACCAAAGAGTCGCTCCACACGAAGAATGACACGTTCCCCCCACACATGATCAGAACGCCAAAGCTCACCTCTTGAGATCACGAGGTGTCAGACAGATAAACCAAGACCGACCTCCAAAAACATCTCGTTAACCTCATTCTCAACGAACCAAAACGCAGGTCATGGCGCTCACGTATCGTCCCTTAGCCCGCCAGACTTTTTCACCTTGACGTCGAGCTTCGCTCGCCTTCAAGCTAGAGGGCTCCTGTTCTGGGAGATCCATATAACCCAAGCCCAATATCGCAAGCCCAAAAGCCTATAGATATCCACGTCAGCCCTACAGGTAGCGAGTCACGGACCTCCCCCCTGTCTCCCGACAAGGGGGTTCCCAAGGTAAGACATTTTAATGTCTTACCTAGGGATCAGAGACCTGCAAGAGGATTCTCCCAGACCTTTAAATAGAAGATATCATCTTGCAGGGTGAAGACAGCAGCGGCCACCACACTGACATAAGCCACACCAGTGGCGACTGCCCAAGCAGAAGATCCCACACTTCCCAAGAAGAGTTGACCCTCCACACCTACCTACCAGATGGAAATTCTCCTCTCTCTCCTATAAGTACCCCCTATTTTACCACCAAGGGGACATCCAAGGTATCGTTATTCTGCCCCTCTATTGTAACTCTAACACATACACATCACATCACACACCATACCCTATTTGTTTATCGCTTGAAACTTGGCTGGCTAGCTTGGTCTGTACCTGTGCTAGCCACCATACCCATACAATGATCTTACTCCCTCTCAGGGGACATAGTGGGTCGTAAGAGTCCTACAGTACACCCTTCTAGGTCTTCTCAATACAAATATAAACAATTGCAAGGCTTGATACGACAAAAAAAAAAAAAAAAAACAAATGACAAAGGCAAGGACTATTATCATCTAATTGTTTCAATTAAAATAATCTTCTTTGATAATTAAAGTTTATTTATATTCAATCCAAGAGCAGTTCAAATTTCAACCAATAAGTTAATTTTAAATTTTATAAAATTGCATTATTTTTTATACTTAAATTGAAGAAATTTTTAAATAATATAAAAAATAAAGAAAGCAATGAAGAAAAAAATTACGCAAGCGACCTTTTTTAAGCATAAAATATTATTTTTATTTACTTTATTTAAAAAATAAATTCAAAATTTTAAAAGCACATAAAATATTATAATTTAATAATAGTTGACAAAGTCCCAACACTTTAGCAAGTAGGGATTTATTTGAGAAATTCTGTAAGTCTAGAGATCTAATTGTAATTTTTTAAATTACATAAACCTATATAAAAAATTCATAAAATTATTGGAACTTGCATAATAGTTATTTTATTTTATTCAATTTATCAATGTTATTGACAACTTAGCCTATAGGTCATTGGGGGACCATATTACTCCCTTGGATATTATAACGCCCCACCATATGTATATGCTGTAAGGCATATTTGAACAAAGGGAAAATAGTTATCTCCAGCCAAAAATCATTTATTCAATAATTTCATCATGACCAACTTTAATCTAGATCCAAAAGACACCTTTTGATTCCACTCAAGGCTGGACTTCCCCTATTCCACGTGAGCCTTATATAAAAAATAGGTTATACCTAGTCTTCGAATCTTTGTGGGGCCATAAATATCACTAAAAATTGGATGAAGAGCATTTTATAAAACTAGTTGTGGGCTGTGGCCGTTTAAGACTTTAAGGCTTAACAATAGGCTTTAAATCATTGGTCCAAGAAATAAGCCCAAATTAAATTCATCAGGCTTTGAGTTTTTCAATTAATCATTAATTACTTGCCTCTCTCTCTACGGAAGTAAACTTTTTTTTTTAGTTATTACTATTATTATTTTCTTTTGCGCTTAACCGTGCGATATATGAAGTTGAGCTTCCCTTACTCTCATCCAACATATGAATTATATGGCTACAAGAAAGGGAAAAAAAACATGCATAGAAATTGTTTATTAAACTAATAAACTACTAAAATATTAAACGTATATTTCTTTTTGTTTTATTTTTTAATGCTCTTTGATCTTGATACGGATAAAAGAGGAGGTTGTTTTAACTTTCTCGTTATTTAGCGGTCTTTGATTTTGGCTTTTTGAGGTACTCTCTTTATTCTGTTTTTATGATAGTTTGCTCTTGGAATTGTAGGGGAGCAGGAAAAAAAGGATTTTCTGCTCTTATTAAGGATTTGGTATATCAGAATAGGATTCAGGTACTAGTTTTGTTGGAAACTAGAGTTAGTGGTAGTAGGGCTGATAAAATTGTTAGGAGTTTGGGTTTTGATAGTTATTTTAGAAGGGAGGCTGTTGGTTATTCAGGTGGAATTTGGGTACTTTGGAATAAGAGTGTTACTACTATATCTATCCTTTTGGATAATCATCAGTATGTGCACTCAAGATTATGTTGGACTGAAACTGGAAAGATGGAATACTTTACCTTTGTCTATGGAAGCCCCAGAAGAATGGATAGAAGATCTTTGTGGGACAACCTTAGAGATATTGGGCTGACAGTTGATCTAGATTGGGCTGTTATGGGGGATTTCAATAGCCTATTGGAAGATAGTGAGAAGCAACGAGGAAGTGAAATTTGTTGGGGAAGTGTTCAGGAATTTTCTGCATGTCTTAAGGAGTGCAAGCTCTCGGATTTAGGTTTTTCAGGTCCTAAATTCACATGGAAAAGAGGTAAGCTTCAGGAGAGAATTGATAGATTGGTGGTAAATGAGTCTTGGCATTTGAATTATCCAAACAGATCTATTCACCATCTGAGTTTTAATGGTTCTGATCATAGACCCTTATTACTGAAAGATGATTCATCTGTTGTGGATACTAGAGGTCCAAAACCCTTTAGGTTCCTTGTAGCTTGGTTGACAAATGAAGGCTTTGGGGAGGTGGTTGATTCTTGTTGGAATCAGAGTATAAATTGGGTCATGGCAAAGGACAAGTTCCATAGGGAGGCTTCTTCCTGGCACTACAACACTTTCAGGGAATTACATAGGAGGAAACATAAGATCCAAGGCCGAATGAGAGGTTTGGAGATTGAGCTGTGTAGGCAGCCTAGTGAGGCTTTGGAGAGATTGCATAGCTCTCTTTGGCAGGAGCTGAACACAATTTATGTGCAAGAGGAACTGACTTGGTTCCAACGGTTTAGGTGCAAATGGATGGCTTTTGGAGATAAGAATACTAGATTTTTCCATTCTGCTACTGTTGCCAAGGCTAGAAGGAACAAAATCAGAGCTCTAAAGAATGAGCAGGGAGAGTGGGAGGAAGATCCTGAAAGATTGAAGAATATGGCAGTTAATTTTTATAGGGATCTGTACTCAGAAGAGGCCCAGCAGGGAGCCATTTTGAGTAGTGAGAACTGTTTTCCAGCTGTGAATGATCAGAAGTGGAATACTCTGGGATTGGTACCTGATTCTGGGGAAGTTCGAAGAGTGTTCTTTAGTAGGAAACCTTATAAGGCTCCTGGATTGGATGGCTTGCATGCAATATTTTTTCAGTCTCAGTGGGATAAGGTGGGTGATTCGGTTGTTTAGTGTGTAAGGGAGGTATTTAAAGATCCTGCTAGTGTTGAGCTTATCAATCAAACACTCATATGTCTGATACCAAAGATTGACAACCCTGAGTTTTTGAGCCAATTCAGGCCAATATCTTTGTGCAATGTTATATACAAAGTGGTCACTAAGGTGGTTGCAAGTAGGCTGAAGACTTATATGGGTGATCTTATAATGCCAAATCAGTGTAGCTTTGTGAAGGGTAGACATGCTTCTGATAACATTATAATAACCCAAGAGATTTTTCATTCTATGAGGGCCAAGAAGGGTGTTAAAGGCTGGATGGCAATTAAAGTTGACCTTGAGAAGGCATATGATAGAGTGAATTGGGCTTTCTTGAGAGAAACTATGAGGTTGGCTAGATTTCCTTATACTCTTATTGATCTCATCATGGCTTGTGTGTCCACTTCCACCATGAACTTGTTATGGAATGGAACTCAAACTGAGGAGTTTAAGCCAACAAGAGGGATTAGACAAGGTGATCCTCTTTCACCTTATCTATTTGTCCTATGCATTGAGAGGTTGGGACATTTGATTTGTTCTCTAGTGGATTAGAAAAAATGGTGTCCCGTTAAGTTGGGTAGGAAAGGTCCCCCCATATCTCACCTATTCTTTGCTGATGACTTGCTTCTTTTTATGGAAGCATCTATGGAACAAGCTGAGTTGGTTGATAGCACACTCAAGCTGTTCTGTCTTGCTTCGGGTCAGAAGGTGAGCAAAAGTAAGACTAGGGTCTTTTTCTCCAAGAATGTGAATCATGTGAGGAGGAAAGAATTATGCAAGACCATGAATTTCTCTCCTACTGCATATTTAGGGAAGTATTTAGGCATTCCTATTTTGCATAAGAGAGTAAATAAAAGTACTTTCAAGTTTATTCTAGAGAAGACTGATCAGAAACTCAGCACTTGGAAACAGAAGTCCTTATCAATGGCTGGTCGAGTGGTTTTAACAAAGTCAGTCTTGGCTTCTCTGCCTACATATGCTATGTAGACCTCACTTGTTCCTCTAGGCACCTGTGATGAGGTTGAACAGAGAATGAGGAGCTTTATATGGGGATCAAGTAGAGAAGCTAAGAAAATTCATGCTTTGCCTTGGAGCACAATTTGTAAGCCCAAATGTGATAGGGGTTTGGGTATCAGAAATCTGAGACAAACTAACAAGGCATGTCTCATGAAGGTGGCTCATGCTTTGCTTACTAGGAAGGATGAATTCTGGGTCAGAGTTTTGAGGCACAAATATAAAGTGGAAGATAAACTACTTCCTCAGATAATCAAGAAGTCTGGTTCTTCAAATCTCTGGCAGGGCATCTCTCGGGTCTGGCCTCATGTTTTGGATGGCTCTAGGATCATGGTTGGGAATGGTACTGGCAGTTCTTTCTGGCATGACAAATGGAACTCTGTTGG
This sequence comes from Gastrolobium bilobum, assembly GCF_033153095.1. Classification (NCBI taxonomy): domain Eukaryota; kingdom Viridiplantae; phylum Streptophyta; class Magnoliopsida; order Fabales; family Fabaceae; genus Gastrolobium; species Gastrolobium bilobum. The sequence continues at coordinate 13,960 of NW_026895739.1, read as the reverse complement.
CCCTTTGAAGGATCATGTTATTCAGGATATACCTGAAGAAATCTGGAATGCTAATGTGGCTCACATGGTGAAGTCTGATGGGGATTGGAACTGGCAACTATTTGAAGGGCTCATTTCGAATGAGGCTCTAAATTCTGTAGCAGGAATCTGTCCTCATCACCCATTGAATGGAGATGATATGGTGATTTGGGATGGCTCTCCTGATGGTAAGTTTACTGTTAAGTCAGCTTTTTGTAGACTAAACATGGAAGCTTCTGAACCAAACCAGGTAAGTTGGAATTTAATTTGGGAGTGGGAGGGTCCTCCTAGAATTAAAACTTTTCTCTGGCTTGCACTTGGGGAGAATTTGCTAACAAATCAAAAAAGAGTTCAAAGACACATAGCTACTTCAGATGTCTGTCCTAGATGTTGTATATATCCTAAGAATTGTGCTCATGTCCTAAGGGACTGTAGGTAGGCACAAGATATTTGGAGAAAATTTATTAAACCTGATAAGTGGCTGGATTTCATGAGTCTCTCGTTTGTTGATTGGTTACAGTGTAATCTGGCTGGGAAAAAGGGGTTCTTATGTGGGGAAAGGGGTTGCATTCTGTTTGGTATTGTTTGCTGGTCCCTGTGGAAGGATAGAAACTTGCTGGTTTTTGAAAATCAAGTTTCTAGTGAGGAATCTACTGCTAGAAGAATCTGTATATATTTCTCCAATTTTATGGAGGCAAACAAGATGTATAGGAGTGCTGATATTTTGAAGGCAGCTAAGGCTGAAGTGATGGTTAAATGGAATGCACCTCCCCATGGCTGGATTAAGGTAAATTTTGATGGGTCTGCCAAGGGTCATCATGGACAGAGCGGTTGTGGGGGAGTGCTAAGAGACGAATCCGGTTGCTGGATAGTGGGTTTCACAAAAAAGCTGGGAGCGGGTAATGCTGTTAAAGCTGAAATTTGGGGAATGCTCTTAGGCTTGCACTATGCGTGGGAGAAGGGCTTCAGAAGAGTGATAATGGAAGGAGATTCCAAGGCTGCTTTGCAACTTGTGATGGAAGGTTGCCCAGTTGGTCACCCTCTTGCTTGTCTGGTTAGGAGAATTAATCAGTTCCTTGGGTATGATTGGCAAGTGGAGTTAGTTCATGTTTACAGGGAGGGGAATGGAGTGGCTGACCATCTTGCTAGTCTAGCTTATAGTTTTGGGTGGGATACACATGTTTTTGATTGCCCTCCCTCTGGCTGTATAGACTTACTAGGGAGGGACCATAGGGGTATAGCTTGGCCTAGAATGGCCATATGTAATTTTGTTTTAGTTTCCTTGTTATACAAAAAAAAAAAAAAGAGAAAGAAGCAGGATTGCAACCAACAATAAAGACAACCAAAAAAGAAAAAGAAAAAGAAAAATCATACTCAAGACATAGAACATTACCATTCAGTGGCATCCTTATGCTTGAACATGGACGAAAGGTCCTCTTCCCTGAAATGCTTGGCTTGCCCGGAGACTAAAAAAATCGTGGGATGGAGAACCCTTCAATAGGTACTTAGCAGAGTGCAGCCTGTGTGACAAACTCCAGAGGATTAGAGAAAGGGTTCGGTAGGTTAGAGAAATAGAGAAGAAAAATAAGGTTAGGGCGTGAAAATTCCAAACCTGAAGCAAAATCCAACCCAAACCCCAACAGCTTCGTCCAGGTCAAATCGGCGGCAAGAGGACAGCGCGCTGGTCTTTCACAAGGTCGATGATGACGCAACGGGTCAAATGAGAATGGGTGAAATGGGTGAACAAGGGTCTTTGGAAATGAGAATCTTTAGGTGAAATGGGTGAAACAACGGGAGAAGATCACGGCGGCCAGAACAGAGAAGACGACGGCAACGGGTCAAACGATCAAAGAAGACGACGGACAGTGAAATGGTAAAAGTGAAACTTCAGTCAGTGAAAAGGAAAGTGAAAGGAAAAAGCTTAACACGAAACCTGCGAGGGAAATGAACGGTTTTGTGAGGTAAATATAAATGCCCTCGCAATTTAATGATTTTGAAAAATTCTAAAATATGAAATTTAAATAAGTCAAATTTCTTGCAATTTAATGATTTTGAAAAATTCTAAAATATGAAATTTAGATAAGTAAAATTTCTCGCAATTGTAAATGATTTTGTGTGGTAAATATAAAATCTCTCATAATTATGAACGATTTTAATGATTTCGACAATTTTCAAAATTTAAAATTTTAAAAATTAGGCACACATTTGCAAGGAGAATGTGAAATCTCTTGCATTCGTGAACGATTTTGTGAGGTATTTTAAATTTTCCCTGCAAATATTTGGCTACTTATTTAAATTTCTAATTTTTAAAATTCTGCAAGGTTAATAAATCAGAGTATCTATCATATGCTCCGTAGTAGGGATAGTGAGAACAATCCAACGGACGAGCAAAGACATATATCTCCTTTGAACCTCACTACCCGAAACAGAGTAGCAATGTTGACATCCTCTGTTTGCAATTGCATGAATCCCTCTTGCAAGCTCCAATCGAAAAATTGACCGTTACATATGAAGTATAATGAGTGTAACCCTTGCTTATAGTTTTTCAGCACGATCCAACTGTGAATTTGAGAAAACCTTCTCAATAGATCACTGCCTATATTAGAATCCTACACATAAACCACTTCGGTTTGAAATTTCTGATGATGCTATAGACATCCAACCAAAAAAGCCACTGTTGGATATGAAGAATGGCGAGTCAGGAATATGTCAACAAAATCTTAGCTCGATCGGACGGTAGATGAGGGAGATATCGAATAATGATCAAAGACTGCTCCTTTCTTTCTTAAATTAGCCTATTTTTTGAAATGGTTCTCTATATTTTCTCTTGTCGTGACTAATTTCCATACTCTCTTGTTATCAAAATGCTACTCACATACATTTAAAGTTATATATATATATATATATATATATATATATATATATATATATATATGGCTTATCATTTCTCAAGTTACTTAAAATAACTTTATCTCCGACCACTAAATTATAACCATACAAAAATGTATCAATGGTGATAAAGGAAGAGAGAGAAAAAGTGAATCATAATCATTCAAAGGTGAATCAATAAATATAAGAAAATAAATAAATAAAATAACATTGTTTTGAGATAACCGGAGATAAATATATTTCAATTGACTTAAGATATATATATATATATATATATATATATATATATATATATATATATATATATACTGTCACTTTTCATTCGTTTGTATAGTGATGACGATGAGGGTGGATGGAGTGTGTCTTTTTCAAACATTTCCCTCTACTTCTCACTCACACTAAAGAGGTACACATATAAACAAGCTTCTGTGCAATATGTATTCCAACTAGGGTTGAAAAAACGAGCCAACCCGGCCCAACCCGAATTTGACCGAAAAAATCAAGCCGGGTTCGGCTTGGATAAAAAAAAAAGAGCCAGAAAATTCATCCCAACCCAACCCGACCCGACCCGGGTTAGGTTGGCTCACGGGTTGCTCAAAAAAAACTCGCGAGCTGGCTCAAAAAAATGGATCACGGTTTAGCTCGAAAAAATGCTTGCGGGTTGGCTCAAGAGCTGGCTCGCGGGTTAACTCAAAAAATGGATTTTTGCAGAGCTAGTCTCATTTGTTCTTCGACATTGTCAAAGCTATTGCCTAATAGATAATGGTAAAGACAATAACTAATAAAACACAACCAACAAATTAAGAGATCCTAACACATCAGTAGACAAACACATTACAAAATACTAACCGTCCTATGAGTTCCCATGGGCAAACCATCTAAATGAGTCACTTGATTGTTCGTACTCATTATCAATTCATCATAACTCTAAACAACAAAGAGTACAATATCAAAAACTAAACATCAAAAGTACACCATCATCATTAGACCATCTACAAAGTTTTATGACCATTAGATCCCCGTGAAGAAGAGGAACCTAATATTTGGGAAATATCATCATCATCATCATCTACAAAACAGGTTTGGATTACTTTAGCCTTTGCGCCGGTCATTGTTCAGATTCGGGTTGTGACAGGTTCTTTAAAATTATGGAGTGTATTTAAAAAATTATGAAATTATAATGATTGATTGAAAAAATAAAAACTATAATTATAATAACATACCTCCCTACATACAACAAATTATAAAATTATCACCCAATAGCTGTTCATTTGATAACATAAAATGAGTAGGTGAGAAGAGAATTTGATTTTAATTTTTGCCAAATATATTTTTGAAAATGGACAAAGAGCTTTAAGTGTGTCTAATTCCCTTAATCATGCTTAATTCTCTAGAATTTAATCACATAACTAGTTCAAAGAATTAAAATTTAGAGAAATACTTAGAAATCGACTCTTAAACAAAATAATTAGGATGTTAAAAGAAATTAAAATTATTCAAACCTTTTCCGATTTACCAAACTGACACAGACTAAAGTAATAGATACTGTAGTGCGTTCTATATTTCCTGATTAATTGGGCTGTTGACCCCGGAATGATCTAGAAATATATTAAAGAACAGCAGTTACTTGTCCAGTGACGCAACCCTAAAAAGGCCAAGTCAGAGCCGCCAAAGAACTATGCCCTTCACATTTATTTCATAACAACACCTTACCAAATCACCATGTATATCTTCAACTTCTGCCGTTCAATGAATTATGCAGTAGTTAACGCAAAATGGTCATTCTTCCTGCTATGCTTGTTATTTCCAAGCTACTATTTTTCTTCTTTCATATTTCCTATGCGTTTGACACCATTACCCAGTTTAAGTCACTTCCTGATGATGGCAGCACCTTGGTTTCTAAGGATGGAACCTTTGAGTTGGGTTTCTTCAATCCTGGTAGTTCCTCAAACCGCTATGTTGGAATTTGGTACAAAAATGTCCAAGTTAGAACAGTTGTTTGGGTTGCCAACCGTGACAACCCTATCAAAGACGACTCCAGCAAGCTGATCGTAAGCAAAGAAGGAAACCTTGTGCTTCTCAGCCAGAATCAAACTCTTCTTTGGTCAACAAACTCCTCAACAGAGGCTTCAAGTCCAAGAGTGCAGCTCTTAGACACTGGAAATTTAGTACTTCGAGATGAGAAGGACAACAACAATGAAACAAGTTTTCTGTGGCAGAGCTTTGATCATCCTTGTGATACAGTATTGCCAGGAATGAAGATTGGATGGGACCTAAAAACTGGTCTTGATCGGCGTCTTACAGCTTGGAAAAATTGGGACGATCCATCTTCAGGAAACTTCACTGCTGGAATGGTGCTTGGTAGCAATCCTGGAATGGTAATATGGAAGGGTTCGGCAGAGTACTACAGAACTGGCCCTGTGAATGGCCCATTAGGAGTATTCGGATTAAAGGAAAATCCATTTTACAATAACATATATGTTGTCAATGAAGATGAAGTTTATTACTCATACACACTCAAGAATAGTTCTGTGATTTCCATAATTGTTTTGAACCAAACTCTTAATCTTCGTCAACGCCTCATATTGCTTCCTGAGACCGGAACATGGAAAGTTTACCAATCCTTGCCACAAGACAGTTGTGATATTTATAATACTTGTGGCCCAAATGGGAATTGCATCACTGCTGAAACTCCAATTTGCCAATGCTTAGAAGGATTCGATCCAAAATCACGCGAACAATGGAATGCAATGGACTGGACAGTAGGATGTGTGCGGCGCAATTCGTGGAGATGCGGTGTCAAAAATAAAGATGGGTTTCGGAGATTAAGTAGAATGAAATTGCCAGACATTCCAAATTCTTGGGTCAATAAAAGTATGGTACTCGAAGATTGCAAGGCCAAATGCTTGGAAAATTGTTCCTGCACAGCTTATGCGAGCATAGACACAAGTGGAGCAGGTATTGGTTGTTCGATCTGGTTCGGTGATCTTATTGATTTGAGAGTTTCAGAAGGTGGGCAAGATCTATATGTTCGAATGGCCGTTTCAGATATGGGTGAAGGTATGGTTTTCATCTAACTTTCTTTTATATTCATTAGAGGACCATTGCTTTTATTTTAGAATGACAAGTTCTTCATTTCTTTGTCAAGTTGGAAATGCAGAGAATAAACATGGGCGTCAGAGAAAGGTAGTCTTGGGGGTTACAATCACTTTTTCATTTGTCCTTGTGATGCTATTGGCATTCTCCTATATTTACATCACCAACACAAAGAATACAGGTAAATTTTAGGTTCAATTTTATTAAAGTACAGAAATCTGCGCTGTTTTCATTCAAGATTGCTTATTAGTGGATTAGTTTTGAGTGGAGATGTATAAAATTAGGGAAAATATACTTTATGTTCTACACGTACATCGATTTTTGTGTTACTTTTTTATTCTTTTTTATAGTGGGTGAGTCTCACACATGATTATCTCTATTGCATGAGAGAGTTTTTTCCTATTGCATGAGATTAATAAATCCCATAAAATTATAACATTTCAATCAATGTTTCTATTTTTCTATTTTTCTATTTTTTCTTTCTATCAAAGAGGAAACGGACAAAATCATGCCGACAGAAGATAATGATAAATGTGGACAAGAAGATTTCGAGCTTCCATTATTTGATCTAGCTACAATAGTTAATGCAACCAATAACTTCTCAACTGAGTCCAAACTCGGGGAAGGTGGTTTTGGACCTGTATATAAGGTAGATTTGCAACATGCCTATTAATGAGGCTAAAGTAAACTCATTAAATACTTATCTGACAATTTTTTTACCTATTATAAAATGTAGGGTACATTGCTAGATGGACAAGATATTGCAGTCAAAAGACTTTCAAGGTGTTCTGGACAAGGATTGACAGAATTTATGAATGAAGTTATATTGTGTGCAAAACTTCAGCACCGAAATCTTGTTAAGGTTCTTGGTTGTTGCGTTGAAGGAGAGGAGAAAATGCTTCTCTATGAATACATGCCCAATAAAAGCCTCGATTCATTTCTTTTTGGTCAGTATATTCTGCATAGCTTGATATTCAGTGTAATAAAAGCATGATTTGTTTTACAGGTCATTTTTTAAACAAAACACTAATCAAATTGGACGGTGTTGACAGATTCAGATCAAAGTAAACTTTTAGATTGGTCTAAGCGCTTCAACATCTTGAATGCAATTGCTAGAGGGCTTCTTTATCTACATCAAGATTCTAGATTAAGGATCATACACAGAGATCTAAAAGCGAGTAATATTTTATTAGACAATGATATGAATCCAAAAATTTCAGATTTCGGCATGGCAAGATTGTTTGGTGGTGATCAAATTGAAGGGAATACAAGAAGAATAGCGGGGACATTGTAAGCACCATAAAAGTTGTTAAATTTTTTACATGATTAATTGAAATTCAAATTAATTCATTTATGGTTCCTTTCAGCGGTTATATGGCACCTGAATATGCCATTGATGGATTTTTCTCTATAAAATCGGATGTATTCAGCTTTGGCGTGTTAGTGCTAGAAATTTTAAGCGGAAAGAAAAACAGAGCACTTGCCTTCCAGGACAACGATTATAATCTTATTGGGCTTGTGAGTAACACTCAAAAAATAATAATAATAATTTTCTTTTAATAAAGCAGTAGATAACAATTGTATTGAAATGTTGTAGGCATGGAGATTATGGAAAGAGGGCTTTCCAGAGCAATTGATTGATAAGTGTTTGGGGGATTCGTGTATTATATCTGAAGCTTTACGCTGCATTCAAATTGGCCTTTTATGTCTGCAACATCACCCTGACGATAGGCCAAACATGACATCTGTGGTTATGATGTTGAGCGGTGAAAATGCTTTACCTCAACCGAAGGAACCTGCTTTCTTAATTAGAAAGGTCTCAATTGAAGGAGAACATTCTTCTTCCGTCAACGAAGTAACTGTCTCACTACTTAAACCTAGATAGTGAATTAGTTTTTTTTTCCTTATCATTGTGGAATTATGTAACTAGCAGTTAGAATTTTAAACACATTATAGTTAGTTGCGGTGAAATATGATAATTATTTTTTCAGCAAGCATATATGGTAAATATGTAATATAGTTGGTAATAAGCCAAAACAAAGAAATACAGGCAGTAGCCAAGGAAAACAACAATGGCCACACTTTTTTTAATGTATCTTCACTTCTTCTTTTTTTATTGTAAATCCAATCTCTTTCGATAATGTTGCCGGCTGATTTTCAAAAACAGTATAATTTTAAAAACTAATTATCAATCTAATTCAATTTCAAAATTATTTACTAATTTAATTGTCATGACCCGAATTTGGACCATAACCAGCGCACAAGGTAATTCAAATATCCTTAGCCTGACAAGCGGCAAAAAAATTAAAATAATGTAATTAATTAAAATAATTACGCATTTAATGCTGTTTTGTTAAAAATTACACATCTGTTGCACAATGAGACACCCTCTTTGGGCGTCACATGTGACGCCCCAGTGAGGCGTCTCTCTCCTAGAGAAGACACCTCAGTGGGGCGTCTCATGTGCAACCTATATATACCCCACTTTTCTTTTTTCACTCCTTACTCATTTACCTCTCTCCAACCTCTCTCTAACCGCGGTTTGTAGCGAAGCTCTGCCCACGTAGGTAAGGTCATAATACCTCATATGTATACATTTAAATTACAGTGCTAGTTAGTAATACATGTTAGGATTGATTGTATATTAGAGACTTGGAACATTAGGATAGTCACTTAGAAATTTTGTGTCATGCTATGAATGTTGTAATGATATAGTAATATTATTATTACTGATTTTTAATTATGTATTAGGGTTTAGCATATTAATTAGTGATTTATAAATAGTGTTAGAGACTTTGTAAATTTCGTATGTATGATGTTATTAATGCGGGAGTGCATAACTTTGTAGTTAGTTAAGGATAATGGCTGAGTCATCATCTTCTTCGGGATCTGATTCGGATGTAGAGCCCACCGATCTCAGCATGTGGATCATACTTGGACCCTACAGGTGGGAGGTCCTTCATCAGAGGACGCAGAAAGGTCATATTTCACAGCGTGTGTGGAATACTGAGCATGTAAGAAAGATTAAGACGAGGCGTGGGAAGCCACAAGGGGGCCCACCTACCGGTGTTATTCCACAGGTTGTGGAAGAGTACCTCAGACAGGCGGGTTTCATACATGTTGCCAGGATGCAACATATCCAGGTATGTTATTTATGTCGTTTTGTATTTATGTAATTAAATAATGTAATTCGTTAACACGTGATAACTGCGTAATTTATCACAGATAGATACATTTTTAATTAGTGCTCTGGTCGAGAGGTGGAGACCAGAGACACATACCTTTCACATGACCCAAGGTGAGATGACGATCACCTTACAAGATGTGGCAGGCATCTTGGGCTTGCCGATCGACGGTATTGTCGTCATCGGATCGACCTCTGAGGATTGGCACGCTGCTTGTGCTGGTGTTTTTGGACATGTTCCAAAGGCCGGTGAGTTCCATCATTCTGGCGACCTCCGCATCTCATTCTTGGATCGACATTATACCCGGTGGACTGATCATGAAGGGAATCATGCTGCCGAGATCTACTTCACAAAAGCTCACATTGCGCGGATGTTGGGGACTTGGTTGCTGGCGGACAAGTCTGGAGGTAGCAATTTTGGTTGTCGGCTTGTCCCGTTGCTAGGTGGAGGATTTGAGGACATTGGCCGATTCGGCTGGGGATCTGCAGTTTTGACACACTTGTTCAGGAATTTGTGTGAAGTGACAGATGCCCGTCGAAGCGACATGGGTGGTTGCCATATTCTCCTTCAAATTTGGGCATGGATACGATTCCCACTCATTGCTCCACCCCTTCCTCCTCATCCACAGCCGGGCACACATTATGGATGCCGGTATGATTTATTTACTTTATTTGATTTCGATAATGTATGGTTAATACTGTATGTACTAACTGTATACTTCTTGACTTTGGACGATTATGTATGGTTGATAACATTTTTGATTGACAGGTTTAATGCTGTACAAAAGTTTAAACCTCATGAGGTCACCCATTATCGGGCAACATTGGACACATTCTGTAGAGATGAGGTTTGGTGTTAGATACTTACGGTGTTGTTATTTGTCTATGGGTTTAATTTTTTTTTGTAACTCTATATATTGTTTCACATTTTGTTTGTAGGTGGTGTGGCAGCCGTATATAGAATATGAGTGGCTTGACGTGACTCCAGAGCAGCAGTATATGTGGCTAGCTCCCACACCTATTATCTACTTCCACACAGTTGAGGCATGTCAACCGGATAGGTGCCTGCGACAGTTTGGTCTTAATCAACCCATCCCGGAAAAATCTAGAAAATTGAGAGGAATACATGATCATACTCTACGGGGGAAGGTTGAAGAGAACTGGAGACGTAAGCTCAGGGCTCACATTGATCGATGGAATACTAGGATTCAGCATATTGTACTGCCACCTCCATTATATGGTTTGATGTCACCTAATCATGAGTACATGGAGTGGTTCAGAGAGAGAGGAAAGCGCTACATATCACGGAGGGCAGCAAAGATAGGGCGCATGGTGAGTTTTGTACTTATTTTACATTTGTTTCAAATTACAACTAACATTTTTTCGTAATATGCAGATTGATGGTCTTGAAATGCTGTTTCAAATTACAACTCACATCAGGGACACACCCTTTTTGATGTGCCGGGCAGCAGTGCAGGACCATCAGATGATTTCATCCGTGCGGCGATGGATGACTTCCACACTCCACCTCCACAGGACCATCAGGGTGACCCAGTCTGGGACAGACGTATACTACCAGATAGGGATGCACGACATAGGCCATGGCCACCTTGGTCCTAGTTTCATTGACATTTTGTTTATTCATTATGTTGTGGACTGTTTCATATTGTTATTATTTTGTTCTTTTGTATATGTCATATGAGTGTAGCATGTTGTTATATTGTGGACGCTACATTATTATATTATTTGGACTATTCACTATGTTTTGGTTATCGTTCTTTGCGGATTTATATTACGGTAACTAACAGCATCAGCTAATTAATAATTCAAGCTTAAAAACATACATAAACGGAAAGTAAAAAGTCCAACATAACGGACATTACAATTCATGCAATAACATAACCAACAGCAACAATATGAACATAATATGCAAATCATTCGTTTCTCCCACGACTTGGACATCGCCGACGATTATGGCCGCGTTCCTTGCAAAGTCCACACCTGATACGGCTCTGGCTTGTCTCAACTTCATCCATCTCGTTGCGGATGCGAGTTGACTTTGGACGACCTTTTGCACGCAACATAGTACAATCAGGAATAATCTTTGCACCACTAATTTCAGGTATTGCTTCCTCGTTTCCGATTGGCTCCCACGGAAAAGAATAAGCCTCGACCAAGTTATTTATCAAGAAGACGTCGTCAACGTAAGTGAACGCACTCTGCCTAACACTTAACGCAGCAGCAACAGCGTGACTACATGGATAGTTAAAGGCCTTAAACTTTCCACACTGACAGTATCTCTGTGGGAGGTTGACAGAATATGAACGTTCCCAACCTGCGTCAACCTCGAATACAGTATGTTCAACATTGTATGCACGAACGTGGTGGCCTGTTGCATCTACCTGGTTCTTCTTGACCAATTCAACAACATGTTTGGAGTGACGATGAGCTGATTGAAGTTGTGCAAGAGCATTTGTTCCTCTCTCAACAAAATATGCAACCAATCTGCTATATGTATGCTTAACCAATGCTGTTATAGGCATATTTCTGGCCCCCTTCAAAACCCTATTGACAGATTCAGCCAAATTTGTTGTCATATGACCGTACCTCCGTCCTTCAATATCGTAGGCACGCGACCACTTTTCCTTAGGAATCGCATCTATCCACTCAGCAATTTGAGGACTACTTTCACGGAAACTCGCAAGATTCCTTTCAAAATCAACCATTGCTGGAGTATAACCTGCACAAATTGGACATAAACGAATTAAACATAAATTGACAGTCATAATGGAAAGAAATAATTAAGCATTCAGTCAATGAGTATACCTAAATTCTTTAACATCCGCTTCAAATCTTCATTTCGAAACTTTTGATTGAAGTTGCTTGCAATATGACGAATACAGAATACGTGATACGCATTTGGCGGCTGCCAAGTAGGGTTATTTTCCACAGCAGATATTATGCTTCGATGCCGATCGGATATTAAACATATGTTTGACATCGTAGTCACATGAGCACGAATATTAACGAGAAAATAATCCCATGCTTCCAAAGTTTCGCCTTCTACGATGGCAAATGCGATCGGTAAACATTCATTATTACCATCTTGGGTTGTGGCCACCAACAATTTCCCTTTGTACTTTCCATATAAATGTGTTCCATCAATTTGGATGACGGGTTTGGCAAATTTGAACGCCTCACAACACTGTCTAAACGTCCAAAAAATGCGATGAAAAACCTTTTTTCCAGAAACTAAGCTCTGCTCGGCATAAAGATCATTAGTTTGTATATGATAAAATGAACCTGGAGAAAAGCGAAGCATGTATTCGCACCACCTTGGTAAAAAAGCATACGATTCCTCCCAATCACCGTACAGAATTGCCATCGCTTTCTGCTTCGCATACCACGCCTTTCTGTACGAAACTTGAAAGCCATATTTAGCAGTTATCCTTTCTTGCACCAAAGAGATTGACACAGATGGTTCAGACTTTATCATCCCTGCATTGAAGAGGATATCAGTGCCTCGATAACATCGAACGAATTTAATTACACATTTGTGGTCAATCACACATTTAAAATACAAAAAGGTACCTATCACGAGATCTGCAATAACGTCCGCATCAAGCTGTCTATGACCCTGGGAAATGTGCTCATTCACACATTCGTGTTTTCCACCCCATCTCGTTATTTTCCAATTTTCACGAAACACCGGTTTGATCGCCCTTACGCGCCACGGACAACCTTGATCGTACGCACAACATTTCATGGACAACTTTGCAGGCGTGCTCTCAATTACAATGGCTTCTTGATGCTCCCTAATAAGGTTGTGCTTAAGTGCCATTTGGACATCTTTTTTTGTCGCAAATTCTTGATTGACAAATAACATGTCACCCAGTTGCCACGGACCTTGTATTGAAGCCGATCCAGACACCGAACCATCAGTACATGATTCTTGTTCGCTCTGATAACTCCAATCAATGTAAGAATAATGCGGAATTCCTTCCCAAAAAGGAATAACATCTGTGTCACCTGCAATTGCGGGTTATAATTTTTTAATACGAACTTACTACTAATTCAGGCAACATTAAATCAGTTATTTATTCACGCAGTATACAAATGGGAACAATTACCTTCTTGTGGAATACCAAACGGAGCAGACGCAACGTCATTCAACTGCGGCATTTGCGCGACGACTGGTTGATGGAATATTGGAATTTCAGACGCACCCATCTCACGAGATTCATCTCCTTCTGAAGCACTAGCATCCTCCGCCAGAAGATGTTCTTCCATTGCCATATTTTCATCGTCATCATCGTCATCTTCGTCGTGCATTTCCCAAGTCGGATCATTTTCATCTCCCTCAGAAAAGATACCAACTGGAGACGCATGAGCGGCAGGAGAAGCTGGAAGACGGGGAGAATTTAAATAAACTGACCTCACCGGTATGGGAGCATTCTCCGTTGCAACGATGTCGACATACAACTCTAGAAAATCTGTCCTTGACTGGTTGCAAAATTCTTCCATTGTCATCTCCAAGTCTTCATCGTCAAGCACTTTCAAACTAATGTATTTATCACCTTGCCACACCCTTGTCGTGATCTCAGTGATACATTGGTTGTCTTGAAGACTTAACTTCTGCCGAATTCTCTGATGCAATTCGCCAATGGTTGTGTTGCGTTGGATACGTGTTGGCCTTTTTTCACCTTCGAATATGACACCTCGTCGACCTTCTACCTTCCTACCATTGTAATATAACACAACACGAACAGAATC